>NW_011495024.1:4630112-4632889 GCF_000754665.1 Bison bison bison | reverse complement strand
TCCTGTAGCTTGTATTTATTCTCTGACCAAAACTCTGTGGATTTACCTTTGCTTTCTACCAATCCAGCAGGGATTTTCATCAGAATATCAGTAATTAAGCTCATTTATATATTATTTAAATACTGCTGCTTACTGTAATTTTTAAAAACATCATTAAGACAACAAGGGCATTACAAATGAACAACATATACAATATTGGAGTGGGTAGCCATTCCCTTCTCCAGGGGATCTTTCTGACCCAGGGATTGACCCTGAATCTCCTGTGGCTCTTGCATTGCAGGCATATTCTTTACCAGTGTGCCACCTGGGAAGCCCAAATACAATTCAGCTTGGGTTTATCTCGAACCTAGGCTTCGACAGTATATGAACCATGAAATTCCAGATGTTCAAGCTGGATTTAGAGAAGGCAGAGGAACCAGAGATCAAATTGCCAACATCTGTTGGATCACCAAAAAGGCACAAGAGTTCCAGAAAAACATATGCTTCTGCTTTATTGACTACGCTAAATCCTTTGACTGTGTGGATCACAATAAACTGTGGAAAATTCTTAAAGAGATGGGAATACCAGACCACCTTACCTCCCTCCTGAGAAATCTCTATGCAGATCAAGAAAAAGCAGTCAGAACTGGACATGGAACTACAGACTAGTTCCAAATGGGGAAAGGAGTAGGTCAAGGCTATATACTGTCATCCTGCTTTGTTAACATATATGCAGAGTACATTATGTGAAATCTGGCTGAATGAAGCACAAATTGGAATCAAGATTGCCAGGAGAAATATCATTAACCTCAGATATGCAGATGACACCACCCTTATGCCAGAAAGCAAAGAGGAACTAAAGAACCTCTTGATGAAAGTGAAAGAGGAGAGTGGAAAATGTTGGCTTAAAATTTAACATTCAGAAAACTAAGATCATGGCATTCTGTCCCATCATTTTATGGCAAATAGATGGGGAAACAATGGAAACAGAGGCAGATTATTTTTTTGCTCTCCAAAATCACTGCAGATGGTGACTGCAGCCATGAAATTAAAAGACACTTGCTCCTTGGAAGAAAAGCTGTGACAAACCTAGATATATATACTGGATGCTTGGGGCTAGTGCACTGGGACGACCCAGAGGGATGGTATGGGGAGGGAGGAGGATTCAGGATGGGGAACACATGTATACCTGTGGCGGATTCATTTTGATATTTGGCAAAACTAATACAATTATGTAAAGTTTAAAACTTAAATTAAATTAAAAAAAAAAAAAGCAAAGACATTATTTTGCCAACAAAAGTCTGTCTAGTCAAAGCTATGGTTTTTCCAGTAGTCCATGTGACGTTGTATTATAAAGAAAGCTGAGTGCTGAAGAATTTACGCTTTTGCACTGTGGTGTTGGAGAAAACTCTTGAGAGTCCCAGGACTGCAAGGAGATCCAACCAGTCCACCCTAAAGGAAGTCAGTCCTGAATATTCATTGGAAGGACTGATGCTGAAGCTGAAACTTGAATACTTTGGCCACCTAATGTGAAGAACTCACTCATTTGAAAAGACCCTGATGCTAAGAAAGATTGAGAGTGGGAGAAGAATAGGATGACAGAGGATGAGATTGTTGGATGGCATCACTGACTCGATGGACATGAGTTTGAGCAAGCTTTGAAAGTAAGTGATAGACAGGGAAGCCTGGCGTGCTACAGTCTGTGGGATCACAAAGAGTTGGACATGACTGGGCAACTAAACTGATCTGGTAGATTCCTGATGTGGGGATGTTTGTTACTTTGAATCTCTTTCCACTCTGCTGATTTCCTCTTCTATTGCTCACTCTTGAGTTTTTGTTGGTCATTTTTCATGTACCAGGATGACACATACTTGAACTGAGTATATTCTTGGGCTACTATCAATACACCAACTACAGACAAATATCCAAAACCCTCACTTAAACACAGTCTTCCAAGTCAAATTCTTCCAGTGTACATTCTGCTAGGTTGTATGTGGAGAATGTCTGCATGTGTGCTCAATAGTGTCTGAGGACTCTTCGTGATCCTATCATCTATTTATCTCCAGATTCCTCTGTCCATGGGATTCTCTCCGCAAGAATAATGGAGTGGGATGCCTCCATTAGTAGTAGTTTAATATTTTAAACTTTGTTTCTTCTTTTCTATTATGGCTACAAATGGTGGGCAGACTTTACACTAGCAGGAATATATCTTCTAAATGAAATAATAGAAGAATATATCTTCTAAATGAAATAAATGAAATCTGGGATTTCATTTGATCTGTAGCAAATGATTATTGATTAATGATCTGTAGCAATATCACGGAGAAGGCAATGGAACCGCACTCCAGTACTCTTGCCTGGAAAATCCCATGGATGGAGGAGCCTTGTTGGCTGCAGTCCATGAGGTTGCAAAGAGTCGCACACGACTGAGCGACTTCACTTTCACTTTTCACTTTCATGCATTGGAGAAGGAAATTGCAACCCACTCCAGTGTTCTTGCCTGGAGAATCCCAGGGATGGGGAGCCTGGTGGGCTGCTGTCTGTGGGGTCGCACAGAGTCAGACACGACTGAAGCGACTTAGCAGCAGCAACAGCAGCAATATCAAGTAACATGTTACCTCAAAATTCTCTAGACTAATAATTGATCATCTGAAAGTTTCCTTCTGGTTTAAAAACATCTTTGGAGGGAGGTCCAAGAGGGAAGGGATATAGGTAAACATATATCAGTGAAGCTGATTCACTTCATTGTACAGCAGAAACTAACACAACATTGTAAAGCAATTATGCTCCAATTAAAT
>NW_011495024.1:4617768-4630012 GCF_000754665.1 Bison bison bison | reverse complement strand
ATATATATATATATATATATATATATATATCATCCTTGCTAGACTCTGGAGATTTAAGACATAAAAGACACAGCCTCTTGTGACATTGAAAACCCATTAAAGGAAATAAGTACCAAATTATAAAGTTTTGCCAACCACAAGAGTTATGAAAAAAGAATATTTCCCTCAAAATTTGGTTTAAAGAATAATCACCACGGGTGTACATGTTGATGTATGGCAAAACCAGTACAATATTGTAAAGTAATTAGCCTCTAATTAAAATAAATAAATTTAATTATAAAAAAAGAATAATCTCTTTGTGTGCCTCTTAAAAACGCAGCTTCTGCATGCCCCAGAATTGGAAGGCTATAGATTTGGATTCTGTCATCTATCTGCCTAAAGCCTGCCCAATCCAAATAATAATGGTATTTGATATCAAATACTGTTACTATATAATACCTGTATAAACTACCATTAGGAAACTTTGGTGTCTTTATTCATCTGTATCACACAATCCAAGTACAAGCAGTATCTATAGTATGTTGATGCTACATTAAGTCAGGTCCTTCAACCACTGTGACCCCCCAAAACATTTTAAGATGGTATCTCCTATGAGTACTTTTTATAGGAGTGCTAAAGTTGCCTCCAGAACAATAAATCTGTATTTTTTAATTAATTTATTTTTTATTGAAGGATAATTGCTTTACAGAATTTTGCTGTTTTCTGTTAAACCTCAACATGAATCAGCCATAGGTATACATATATCCCCTCTCTTTTGAACCTCCTTCCCATCTCCCTCCCTATCCCACCCCTCTAGATTGATACAGAGCCCCTGCATGAGTTTCCTGAGCCATACAGCAAATTCTTATTGGCTATTTATTTCATACATGGTAATGTAAATTTTCATGTTACTCTTTCCATACAGCTCACCCTCTCCTCCCCTCTCCCCATGTCCATAAGTCTATCCTTTATGTCTGTTTCTCCACTGTTGCCCTGTCAATAAATTCTTCAGTGCCATTTTTCTAGATTTCGTATATATGCGTTAGAATATGATATTTACCTTTCTCTTTCTGACTTATTTCACTCTGTATAATAGGCTCTAGGTTCCTCCACCTCATTAGAATTGACTCAGATGTGTTCCTTTTTATGGCTGAATAATATTCCCATGCATATATGCACCACAATTTCTTTATCCATTCATCTGTCAATGGACATCTAGGTTGCTTCCATGTTCCATCTATTGTAAATAGTGCTGCAATGAACAATGGGATACATGTATATTTTTCAATTTTGACTTCCTCAGGGTATATGCTGAGGAGTGGTATTGTTGGGTCATATGGTGGTTTTATTCCTAGTTTTTTAAGGAATCTCCATACCTTCTTCCATAGTGGCTGTATCAATTTACATTCCCACCAGCAGTGCAAGAGCATTCCCTTTTCTCCACACCCTCTCCAGCATTTATTGTTTGCAGACTTTTTTTATGATGGCCATTCTGACTGGTGGGAGGTGATATCTCCTTGTGGTTTTGATTTGCATTTCTCTAATAACAAGCAATGTTGAGCAGCTTTTCATGTGTCTGTTAGCCATCTGTATGTCTTCTTTTGAGAAATGTCTGTTTAGCTCATTTTCTCACTTTTTGATTGGGTTGTTTGTTTTTCTGGTATTTAGTTGTATGAGCTACTTGTGTATTTTGGAAGTTAATCCTTTGTCAGTTGTTTCATTTGCTATTATTTTCTCCCATTCTGAGGGTTGTCTTTTCACCTTGCTTAGAGTTTCCTTTGCTGTGCAAAAGCTTTTTAGTTTAATCAGGTCTCACTTGTTTACTTTTGTTTTTATTCTCATTACTCTAGGAGATGGGTCAAAGAGGATCTCACCTTGATTTACATCATCGAGTGTTCTGCCTATGTTTTCCTCTAAGAGTTTTATAGTTTCTGGTCTTACATATAAGTCTTTGATCCATTTTGAGTTTATCTTTGTGTATGGTGTTAGGAAGTGTTCTAATTTCATTCATTTACATGTAGCTGTCCAATTGTCCAAGTACCATTTATTGAAGAGACTATCTTTGCCCCACTGTATATTCTTGCCTCCTTTGTCAAAAATAAGGTACCCATAGGTGCATGCGTTTATTTCTGCGCTTTCTATCTTGTTCCATTGGTCTATATTTCCGGTTTTGTGCAAGTACCATACTGTCTTGATGATTGTAACTTTGTAGTATAATCTGAAGTCAGGAAAGTTGATTCCTCCAGCTCCATTCTTCTTTCTCAAGATTGCTTTGGCTATTCAAGGTCTTTTGCATTTCCATATGAATGGTGAAACTTTTTGTTCTAATTCTGTGAAAAATTCCATTGGTAATTTGATAGGGATTACATTGAACCTGTAGATTGCATTTGGTAGTATAATCATTTTCAGAATATTGATTCTTCCTACCCAGGAACATGGAATATCTCTCCCTCTGTTTATGTCATCTTTGATTTCTTTCATTTAGTGTCTTATAATTTTCTGTGTACAGTTCTTTTGTCTCCTTAGGTAAGTTTATTCCTAGATATATAATTCTTTTAGTTGCAATGGTGAATGAAATTGATTCCTTAATTTCTCTGATTTTTCATTGTTAGTATACAGAAATGCAAGTGATTTCTGTGTATTGATTTTGTATCCTGCAACTTTTCTAAATTCACTAATTAGTTCTAGTAATTTTCTGATACTATCTTTAGGGCATTTTATGTACAGTATCATATCATCTGCAAAGAGTAAGAGCTTTACTTCTTTTCTGATCTGGATTGCTTTTACTTTTTTTCTTCTCTGATAGCTGTAGCTAGGATTTCCAGAACTATGTTGAATAATAGTGGCACAAGTGGACGCCCTTGTCTTTGTCCTGATCTTAGGGTGAATGCTTCCAATTTTTCACCATTGAGAATCATGTTTGCTGTAAACATCATATATGGCCTTTACTCTGTTGTGGTAGGTTGCTTCTGTGCCCATTTTTAAAAGAGTTTTAATCATAAATAGGTGCTGAATTAGGTCAAAGGTTTTTTCTGCATCTATTGAGATGATCTTATGGTTTTTATCTTAAAGTTTGTTAATATGGTGTATCACATTGATTGGTTTGCATATATTGAAGAATCCTTGCATTCCTGGAATCAATCCAACTTGATCATGGTATATGAGCTTTTTGATGAGTTGCTGAATACTGTTTGCTAAAATGTTGTTGAGGATTTTTGCATCTATGTTCATCAGTGATATTGGCCTGTAGTTTTCTTCCTTTGTGTTGCCTTTGTCTGGTTTTGGTATCAGGGTAGCCTCATATAACGAGTTTGGAAGTGTTCCTTCCTCTACAATTTTTGAAAGGGTTTTAGAAGGATAGACATTAGCTCTTCTCTAAATGTTTGATAGAATTCTCCTGTGAAGCCATCTGGTCCTGGGCTTTTGTTTCTTGGGAGATTTTTGACCACAGCTTCAATTTCTGTGCTTGTAATTGGGTTGTTTATAATTTCTATTTCTTCCTGGTTCAGTCTTAGAAGATTGAACTTTTCTAAGAATCTGTCCATTTATTCTAGGTAATCTATTTTAGTGCCATATAGTTGTTCTTAATAGTCTCATACAATTCTTTGTATTTCTGCAATGTCTGATGTAACCTCTCATTTTTCATTTCTAATTTTGTTGAATTGATTCTTCTCTCTTTTTTTCTTGATGAGTCTGGCTAAAGGTTTTTCAATTTTGTTTATCTTTTTAAAGAACCAGGTTTTGGTTTTATTCATCTTTACTGTTGTTTCTTTCATTTCTTTTTCATTTACGTCTGCTCAGATCTATATGATTTCTTTCCTTCTACTAACGTTGGGGTTTTTTAGTTCTTCTTTTTTCAGTTGTTTTAAACGTAATGTTAGGTTGTCTATTCTATATTTTTCTTGTTCCTTGAGGTAGGATTGTATTGCTATAAACTTCCCTCTTAGAACTGCTTTGGCTGCATCCCGTAGGTTTTGAGTTGTGTTTTCATTGTCATTTGTTTCTAGAAATTTTTTTATTTCCCTTTTGATTTCTTCAGTAACCTGTTGGTTATTTAGAAACGTCTTTTTTTAATCTCCATGTGTTTGTGTTTCTTACAGATTTTTCCTTGTAGTTCATATCTAGTCTCACAGCATTGTGGTCAGAGAAGATGCTTGATACAATTTCAATTTTCTTAAATTTCCTGAGGTTTGATTTGTGACCCAAGATGTAATCTATCCTGGAGTATGCCCCATGTGCACTTGACAAGAAGGTGTATTCTTCTGCATTTGGATGGAATGTCCTGAAGATATCAATGAGATCCATCTCATCTAATGTATCATCTAAGACTTGAGTTTCCTTATTAATTTTCTGTTTTGATGATCTGTCCATTGATGTGAGTGGAGTGTTAAAGCGTCCTACTATTATTGTGTTACTGTAAAATTCTCCTTTTATGTCTGTTAGTGTTTTTCTTATGTATTTAGGTGCTCCTATGTTGGGTGCATAGATATTTACAGTTGTTAGGTCTTCCTCTTGGATTGATCCCTTGATCATTATGTAGCATTCTTCCTTATCTCTTGTAATCTTCTTTATTTTAAGGTCTGTTTTGTCTGATATGAGGATTGCTACTCCAGCTTTCTTTTGCTTCCCATTTGCATGGGATGTATTTTTCCATCCTCTCACTTTCAGTCTATATGTGTCTTTAGGTCTGAAGTGGGTTTTTGCAGACAGCATATGTATCTATTTGTCTTGTTTTTGTATCCATTCAGCCAATCTGTGTCTTTTGGTTGGAGCATTTAATCCATTTACACTTAAAGTAATTATTGATATATATGTTCCTATTGACATTTTCTTAATTGTTTGTGGTTGATTTTGTAGATCTTTTCTCTTCTCTTGTATTTCTTGACTATAAAATTCCCTTAACATTTGTTGTAAAGCTGGCTTGGTGTTAGTTAATTCTCTTAACTTTTGCTTGTCTGAAAAGCTTATTTATCCATAAATTTTGAATGAGATCCTTGCCAGGTACAGTAATCTTGGTTGTAGATTTTTCCCTTTCAGTACTTTAACTATATCCTGCCATTCCCTTCTGGCCCTCAGAGTTTCTGCTGAAAGATCAGCTGTTAAGTGTATGGGGTTTCCCTTGTATGTTACTTGCTGCTTCTCCCTTGCTGTTTTTAATATTCTTTTTTGTGTTCAGTCTTTGTTAATTTGATTAATCTGTGTCTTGGCATGTTTCTCCTTGGGTTAATCCTGTATAGGCCTCTTTGCTCCTCTTGGACTTGACTATTTCCTTTTCCATGTTGGGGAAATTTTCAGTTATAATCTCTTCAAAAATTTTATCATACCCTTTCTTTTCCCTTCTTCTGGGACCCCTGTAATTTGAATGTTGGTGTATCTGATATTGTACCAGAAGTCTCTGAGACTATCCTCAGTTCTTTTCATTCTTTTTTATTTATTTTAATTGGAGGCTAATTAATTTACAATATTGTAGTGATTTTTGCCATACATTGGCATGAATCAGCCATGGGTGTACATGTGTTCCCCATCCTGAACCCCCCTCCCACGTCCCTCCCCATCCCATTGCTTTATTCCACTCTTCAGAAGTTATTTCCACCATTTTATCTTCTGGATCATGCATTTGTCCTTCTGCTTCAGATATTCTGCTACTGATCCTTCTAGGGTATTTCTAATTTCAGTAATTGTATAGTCTGTCTCTGTATGTTTCTTCTTTAATCTTCTAGGTCTTTGTTAATTGATTTTAGCATTTTCTCTATTTTGTTTTCAAGGTTTTTGATCATCTCTACTCTCATTATTCTGAATTCTTTTTCAGGAAGTTTGGCTATTTCCTCTTCACTTATTTGGACTTCTGTGTTTCTAATTTTTCTCTTCATTTGTGTAGGAAACTTCTCTACCTTTTCTTTTTTTTTTTTTAACTTAGGGTATTTGAGGTTTCCTTTTCCCAGGCTTTAAGGGAAAATCTGCCTAGTTGATAATGTGGATTGAATCTGCAGCTTGTACAGCTCGTGGGAAGGTTTTGGGTCTTCTTCCTTAGCCACACTGCCCCTGGGTTTCAAATATGGTTTTATTTCCACCTCTGCATGTGGGTTGTCCACTGGGGTTTGCTCCTGAGGCTGCCCTGGAGGATTGGGTTTGCCCCTGTGAGGGCCAAGTGTGGAGGTGGTGCAGCTGCTTGTCACAAGGGTTCTGGCAGCACCAGGTGCTCAGAGGGGTTGGCAGGTAGGGCAGCAGGAAATATAGTGCTCTAGAAGGGTATGGCAACCAGTATTGGCCAATATGCTCCAGTATTCTTGCCTGGAAAACCCAGCTGTTTGACAGAGAAGCCTGGCAGGTCACAGTCTACAGGGCCAGAGTTGGGCACTACCAAAGTGACCTTGTGCACATAGATGCAAGACATTTTTTTTGTCTGTGGCAGCTCTGCCCCAGTGAGAGTTGAGCATGAAGGTGGTGCAATTGCTTGGGTTACAGGGATTCTGGTGGTGCAACGTGCACAGGGACACATACTGCGTCTGCTACAGGAGTCATGGCTCTATCAGAGTCTTTTTTTGATCGTCTAGTAGCTGGTTATCAGAAGGCTTCTTTGGCACAGTCTTTCTCCATAGCTCCACCCATTCAGGCACTTAGAGGGCTCCCTTGCCTGGGGTCCTTCTCTATTGTTCAGTACATCAGGCACATAGAGGGGCCCCCCTGGCTAGGCTCCTATGCTGTATATCAGTGCATCAGTCACTTAAAGGAGCACCCTGGATGGGTCCTGCTCTGTAGTTCAGTGCATTAGGCATTTGATGGGCCAGCGTCTCTTGCTCAGCTGCTGATGCTGGCATGTGGGTGGAGATACGCTATGGTGATGTCTCCACCCTCTATGCATGACTCAGCAGTATTGCCTTGTTTCCATGGCTGCCTGGCTTTCCTCCACCAGCACTTCCCACCATGATCTCCTCCCTCACACCCCCTCAATCTGTCTCTCTGCAGTCAACAGAAGCCCTTGCCCTGGGATTGCTCCACAATCCCTGAACTCCAACTATCAGCTGCTGTGCCTTCAAGGGAACCAGTGTTCCTGTCCAGGGTATGCATGGTTGTAGCAAGGACTGACAGATTCTCATTCCATTTCAGTTCAATTCAGTCTCTCAGCTGTGTCCAAATCTTTGCAATCCAATGAACCACAGCACGCCAGGCCTCCCTGTCCATCACCAACTTCCGGTGTCCACCCAAACCCATGTCTATTGAGTCAGTGATGCCATCCAACCATCTCATCTTCTGCCGTCCCCTTCTCCTCCTACCCTCAATCTTTTCCAGCATCAGGGTCTTTTCAAATGAGTCAGCTCTTCACATCAGGTGGCCAAAGTATTGGAGTTTCAGCTTCAACATCAGTCCCTCCAATGAACACCCAGGACTAATCTCCTTTAGGATGGACTGGTTGGACTCCTTGCAGTCCAAGGAACTCTCAAGAGTCTTCTCCAATACCACAGTTCAAAAGCATCAATTCTTTGGTGCTCAGCTTTCTTTATAGTCCAACTCTCACATCCATACAGGACCACTGGAAAAACCATAGCCTTGACTAGATAGACCTTTGTTGACAAACTAATGTCTCTGCTCTTTAATATGCTGTCTAGGTTGGTCATAACTTCCCTTCCAAGGAGCAAGCGTCTTTGAATTTCATGGCTACAATCACCATCTGCAGTGATTTTGGAGCCCAGAAAAATAAAGTCTGACACTGTTTCCACTGTTTCTCCATCTATTTGCCATAAGTGATGGGACTGGATGCCATGATCTTCGTTTTCTGAATGTTGAGCTTTAAGCCAACTTTTTTCACTCTCCTCTTTCACTTCCATCAAGAGGCTCTTTAGTTCTTCTTCACTTTCTGCCATAAGGGTGGTGTCATCTGTACATCTGAAATTATTGATATTTCTCCCGGAAATCTTGATTCCAGCTTTTACTTCCTCCAGCCCAGCATTTCTCATGATGTACTTTGCATATAAGTTAAATAAGCATGGTGACAATATACAGCCTTGTTGTACTCCCTTTCCTATTTGAAACCAGTCTGTTGTTCCATGTCCAGTTCTAACTGTTGCTTCCTTACCTGCATATAAGTTTTTCAAGAGGCAGGTCAGGTGGTCTGGTATTCTCATCTCTCAGAATTTTCCAGTTTATCGTGATGCACACAGTCAAAGGCTTTGGCATAGTCAATAAAGCAGAAATAAATGTTTTTCTGGAACTCTCTTGCTTTATCCATGATCTAGTGGATATCGGCGATTTGATCTCTGGTTCCTCTGCCTTTTGTAAAGCCCGCTTAAACATCTGGAAGTTCATGGTTCATGTATTGCTGAAGCCTGGCTTGGAGAATTTTGAGCATTACTTTACTAGCATGTGAGATGAGTGCAATTGTTTCGTAGTTTGAACATTCTTTGGCATTGCCTTTCTTTGGGATTGGAATGAAAACTGACCTTTTCCAGTCCTGTGGCCACTGCTGAGTTTTCCATATATGCTGCCACAGATCAACTCTTTCACTCTCGGCCTTCAGTGTTTCTCCTCTGACCCAGACAATTGCCACAATGTGGAGATCAGACCCCTGCTTCAGTTCCCCCACCCACCAAGGGCAGGTCCAGTCCTACTAACACTCCTGTTTTTCTCCCTATTCCCTTTGTCCTATCAAGTTTTGCATGATTCTATATATTCTTTTCCACTGGTCAGGTATTCCTGTCCACTCTCAATTGGTGTTCTGCATGCTCTTCTTTGTCTGAAGGTATATTCCTGATGTATCCATGGAGAGAGATGTACTCCACATCCTCCTACTCCTCTGTCATTTTGTTATCACCAAGAAGTCTGTACTTTAATATGCTTCTTCCTGGCTTGTTCAGGTAAGCCTTGTGTTAACTGGAAAAATAAAAATAAAAAAGCACAACCTAGACATTTTGTTTTATTCACTAGACAACACTGAGGGCTTAAGCCCAGAACACAGCATCTCAGATAATTCTGAGAGTCTGCTTCGAAGAGGTAAGAAAGGAGCCTGTATATGTAGGAGTTTTTGTGACAAAGACCGGGTAGTCAGAACATCAAAGATGTTTAAAGAAAGCAGACATCTGAAGTTAGTTAATTTAGCACTTTTCTATGCAGGGGAAGATACAAGAGTCTGGACTTACTGAGACCATCGTTTGTGTGCACCTTAGCTATCGGGGACTAATACCCTACACATTCTCATCCTGAGTTTCCTCAGGGCTCACCTTCAGGGTGGCTGTAATGTGATGGCTTGTTGACTGCAATATCCTTTGTTTACTGATATGGTAGGCAATGTTTTTCATTCATACTGGGAAAACCTAGGGTAGAGAGAGCAGCAAAATCTTCATAGACATGTATAAAATTTGCACCTGAGGAATTTCATGGAAGTGAGACCATGCAATGTGTTCAGAAAAAGTACATAGATTAATTTATCTGGAGTGCAGTTCAAAGGCTATATGGTGAAGTAGCCATGAAAAGGTAAATTGCAGACACCAGACAGATGATCTTGGGCACAAACCTACATCTTGGTCCATGAGGAAACTGGAATTTTGAGCAGGTGAATGACATGATCAGCAGTATGCATTAGAAACTTCTGGTTGGTGGATTGAAATGGCAAGAAAACAGATGGAAATACTGGTTTCAGTGTCCTTTGCCACTCCTACTTGTGACAGAGCAATGGCATAGAGTCAGGGAGAAAGGAAAGTGGTAGGTGGTTATGAGACAAAGGTCCAGGTGAATCTGATCCCCGTTATCCAGAAGAGGCCTCACAGCTAGGCAGACTGGCTTCCCCAGATAGGAACCACTTCAAAAATACATCGTCTAATGTATTGGTGCTTAACTGCTTTTCTCTTTGAGAAAATTAGTTTCTCTTTTTGCCTTAAGGTGGGCTCTTTGATCAGTGTTTCAGGTCCCCATTACTGAAGTCTTAATTAGAGAAATAGCAAGTATTTTCATTTCAGGACACAAATGTTTCAATAAGAACACTATTTTTTTTGTGTGTGTGTTTTTGCCAGTTTATTATTTTTTTTAATTGAAGGATAATTACTTTACAGAATTTTGTGTTTTTCTGTCAAACATAAACAAGCATCAGTCGTAGGTACACCCATTTTTATGGTCAGGCAAAGAGCAGTTTTTGCCTCCCAATTGTGGTCTGTGGACTGCTCAAGTAATACTTAACCTCAGAATAGAGACATTTTCTGAAATGTCATGAAGGACAAATTGAAAATGCCTTAATCGCCTTTGGTTCCACTCCACCACTTGAATTTATTTTCCAGCATTCATTTTTAATGTCACATTTTCATAAGACTTAAAGTATTGAGGGAAAAACTCTGAAACAGATGTCAGATAATGAAAATGCTGATTTTCATCCTTCACTCTTATTCAGTGCAGTATCTTAAACATGTGCCAGGAACTGAGTGAGGGTCTGGGGAAGAGTATAACAAAGACGGTCTATGCCTTTGGGAAGCTCACTATTTGAGCTTCCCAAACTTAAAGATAGAATTGCATTATGATATGGTGGTAAGTGCTGGGAAGAAGGTAATGGCAACCCACTTTAGTATTCTTGCCTGGGAAATCCC
Source organism: Bison bison bison (assembly GCF_000754665.1). Taxonomy (NCBI): domain Eukaryota; kingdom Metazoa; phylum Chordata; class Mammalia; order Artiodactyla; family Bovidae; genus Bison; species Bison bison. Next base: position 4,619,465 of record NW_011495024.1, on the reverse strand, counting down.
ATGGACAGAGGGGCTTGGCAGGCTACAGTCCATGGAGTCACAGAAGAGTGGGACACAACCTCGCAACCGAACAACAACACGGGTAAGTTCTGGGCAGAAGTTTGCACATGGTGTTCGAGGATCACAGAGATTATCTATTAACTTTTTAAAATTGTTAATAGTTAAAAAAAAAACTTTTAAAAAAGTTAATAGATTATTAACTTTTTAAAATTGAAGTGCAGTTGATTAACAATGCTGTTCGGTTCAGATGTACAGTAAAGTAATTCAGTTATACATATATCCATTCATGTTCAGATTCTCTTTTATAGGTTGTTATAAAATACTGAATATAGTTCCCTGTGCATTACAGCAGAATCTTGTTTATCTATTTATATATAGTTGTGTGTATATGTTAATCCCAAACTCCTAATTTATCCTTCCTCCCACTTTCCCCACTTTGGCAACCATAGATTTTTTTTTCTATGGCTGTGAATCTACTTCTGTTTGCAAATAAGTTCATTTGGGTCAATGTTTTAGATTCCACATATAAATCATAACAACATGTGATATTTGTCTTTGACTTTCTTCACTTAGTATCACAATCTGTAGGTCCATCTATGTTGTTACAAATGCCATTATTTCATCCTTTTTTATGGCTGAGTTATAGTCCATTGTGTGTATATGTATATGTCACATCCACTTTATCCATTCTTCTGTTGATGGACATTTAGGTTGCTTCCACTTACAGCACTTCTATTTAGTGCTGTGAACACTGGGGTGCATGTATCTTTTAAAATTAGAGTTTTCCCCAGATATATATCCAGGAGTGGATCCATGGGTCATAAGGTAGTTCAGGAGCCTGTTGACTTTAGGTGAAGGCTTTAGGAGGAGACAGCTGAGCTGAGGCTGAAAGAAGGTACAGGAAGAGAGTTGTGAGATGGAGGGTGTCCTTGTAGAGACAACAATGAGTAGAGCTGACAAACAGCATGCCCTAAACAGTGGAAATGCAAGTGCTTCTGTCTGGATAAAGCTTGATTTCCTTGCAAAGTGGTATTAGATGAAACAAAATAAAAGAAAGAGTAAGACTTTGAGGGATCTACAGTGCCCTGCTCAAGGCCTTTGAATCTATCCTAGAAACACGGGGAGCCATTGAAGGATTTTAAACAGAGAAGTCACTCTCTATGATCTGTGTCTTGAATGTATCACTATGAGGGAAAAGTGAGACTAAACATATAAAAGGACAATGGACAAACCACATGCAAAATCTGAACTCTGACCCATAACTTGAAGTATTCTGCCAAGAAAAACAACCCCTTATGTACAATAAACAGGCAAAGAAGACAAGCTGCTACAGGTCAGACTTAAAAGAAAGTCAGATTGCTATCTCTAGTAATAATCCGGGAAGCAACATTATAACTGTTGCAAAATTGGCCCAAAGTAGTCAGAACTTGATTAATAACCGCTGCTGCTGCTGCTGCTGCTGCTGCTGCTGCTAAGTCACGTCAGTCATGTCCGACTCTGTGTGACCCAATAGATGGCAGCCCACCAGGCTCCTCTGTCCGTGGGATTCTCCAGGCAAGAATACTGGAGTGGGTTTCCATTTCCTTCTCCAATGCATGAAAGTGAAAAGTGAAAGTGAAGTTGCTCAGTCATGTCCAACTCTTAGCGACCCCATGGACTGCAGCCTACCAGGCTCTTCCATCCATGGGATTTTCCAG
>NW_011495024.1:4613849-4617668 GCF_000754665.1 Bison bison bison | reverse complement strand
ATGTCCAACTCTTTGAGAGCCCATGGATGGTGTAGCCTATCAGACTCCTCCATCCACGGGATTTTCCATGCAAGAGTACTGGAGTGGGTTGCCATTGCCTTCTCTGATTAATAACTGATATGTTTCTTAATCTGAGCCCCCATTTCCAATTTAGGACAAGCCAGACAAAGCCAAACATGCTCTCCTAACCACAGGGACCCCACCTTCTAATCAGCCTGTCTACAGCTTTCTGGGGCCAACAGCTTACAATCAGGACATATCTGAAGGGCATAACCCTTTTATCTACTGTAAAGATTTTCCCAGTCTGCTACCTGCCTCTCTGTTTACCAAAATACATGTGATGGTGACTGACTTCCTTGCTACAGCAAGCACTGAATAAACAGCCTTTGCTTTTCTCATTTGGTTGCTCTTCATATATTTCCTCAAAAGTCAAGAATAGATGATAAGTACTAAGGAGAAAACATAAAATCAAGAGGGTATCGGATAACAAGTAATCATAATCAACAATAAAATAATAAAAATAACTAGCATGTGCTATGCATTTATTCTGTATTTGCACCATATGAATCTCTTTACCTCTTAAAATATCATTTAATTCTTTTTTTGTTTTTAATTTTTAAAAATTTTTTGGAAACCTGAATAATTTTAATTAGATCAACACCAGTCTCAAAATCTCATAGTATCCAGAAACATGTAGAATGGATTTAAAAATATACAGTGGAACACTGAAAGTGACAAGTTAAAAACTAAGGTACATATGAAGAAGAGATTCTTTTGTAGATTAAAATATTAACAGCAAAGCAAGAACCTGGTAGGATCACATAAGGGAGTCCTGACTCTTAGGAAATAATTTCCCATGATTCTTTAAGGTGGTTGTTTGTAAGTAACACACAAACATCAGTAAGCAGTTCCCTCACCTTTAGACCTAAATTAACTTTAAAAAAATTTTTTGTATTGGAGTGCAATTGATTTAGAATGTGTGTTAGTTTCAGGTGTACAGCAAAGTTACTCAGTTATACATATATATGTGTGTGTGTGTGTGTGTGTGTGTGTGTTCAGTCATGCTGACTTTCAGCAACCCCATGGACTGTAACCCACCGGGCTCCTCTGTCCATGGGACTGGAGTGGGTTGCCATTTCCTTCTCCAGGTATCTTCCAGACTCATATATCAAACCTGCATTTCTTGAGTCTCTTGCATTGGCAGGCAGATTCTTTACCACTGCATCACCTGGGAACATACACACATATCCACTCTTTTAAAGATTCCTTTCCCCTACAGGCCACCACAGAGTATTAAGTAGAGTTCCTTGTGTGATTCTGTAGGTTCTTATTAGTTATCTACTTTATAGAATCTCACTTAATTCTTAAAACAACCTATTAAATGTACTGTGTGGCCCACATTTGAAATAGAAGAAAATAAGATAAGTAACTAGTTCACCTAAATGTTTGCATCTAGCAGGTAGCCATGGCCAGGTCTTTCTGCCAACAAAGCGTATGGACTAAATGCTCAGGACCCTGCCTCAAAGTCAAAGTCAACTTAGAATCAGAGTGTAAACTTGAGTTAGAACTTGACTACCTCTCTGTATAGGAGAAATTCAGATGCAAGGTGAAAATGATAGTGGTAATATATTTGGGGCATAAAATATCAGAATTTAAAAGCTGACAGGATATGGTTGGTGGTAGAGGGCTGGATAAGAGATCCAAGGTAATTCCATGACCTCAGTGGCTGGTTGGTCTCCAATTTACCAACACCACAGATCTCCCCCAGCTCACCCACAAATTCAAAGAGGAGAACAGGGGCTTAAGGGGTATCTTTCACTGGGGCCTTGGCTAAGTCACTTAGTTTCTCTAAATATCAATTTCATCTATAAAATGGGAGGAATGACTGCCTTTTCTATCTCTCCTAAAAGTTTTCCATATAAAATAAAACAATGCCTATGAAAAGCTGTATGCATATACATGTTTCAGATAATTTATGATAATTTCCTATAAAAAGTGTTTTATAACATATCTGATGATATATTCTTGAGAGTCCCTTGGACTGCAAGGAGATCCAACCAGTCCATTCTAAAGGAGATCGGTCCTGGGTGTTGATTGGAAGGACTGATGTTGAAGCTGAAACTCCAATACTTTGGCCACCTGATGTGAAGAGCTGACTCATTTGAAAAGACCCTGATGCTGGGAAAGATTGAGGGTGGGAGGGGAAGGGGACAAAAGAGGATGAGATGGTTGGATGGCATCACTAACTCAATGGACATGGTTTTGGGTAGACTCCGGCAGTTGGTGATGGACAGGGAGGCCTGGTGTGCTGCAGTTCACAGGGTCACAAAGAGTCGCACATGACTGAGTGCCTGAACTGAATTGAACTGATGATATATAATAAGGGTTATATTGTTTTTCAAAGTTAAGATGGATTTTTTAAAATTAATATGTCTATTTCTCACAAAATTATGTGATTTAATGACTACTTTTATTTTGCATGGTCATTTTTGTCTTTTGTTTACATACTAAGGATCTAAGAAACTGCCTGAAAATATTTTTGCTTTCCTAGCAAGTAAATCCAGCTATGAATTCTGATATGAGATTATATAAAATGACAAGTCTCACTTACCCAATGATAGGAAAATAGAACAATCTAAAAGATATAAGCATGCAGAACCACCGAGCATGTAAGGTTTTGCCTCAGTATTTGACCTTTCTCCTGCTTGACTATTTACCTTGCCTTCCTTGTCACAATACAGTCTTTATTTTCCACAATAGTAAATAGATAGAGATATGGATTTGTGTGTGTATATATATATATATGGGTATGTAGATACAGACATGTATATTATTTTCCAAACTAAGTGGAAAATATAAAAATATATGATACACATGTGAACACACTTACACAAACATTCCTTTTTTCTAATTCAACATTCAGTTCAAGACTGCTTATAAAATCCAATCAAAAGTGGGCACCCAGAATACAAATGGACAATATGATAAAATTGCTTTTAGGAAATACTCTTTAGGTAACCTCAGACCTATTGGTCTGAATCATGTGTTCTATGAATTCTTTCTCTTGTTTAGGCCAGATACCAGATGTCAGAAGCAAGGCTAAGTCACACAATAATTGGGTATCAAAGGATTATAAAGCTGACAACAGCAACAACAAACACATTGTACAACAACTGCACCATTCCATATAATTTTTTTCTTATCTCATTAGGTCCTAATAACCCTAAGAACTAGATGCTATATTTTCCACTATTGTGTCGTTAAGGAAAGAGAATAAGAGAAGTTGGGCAATTAGCTGAAGTTCACGGAGCTAGTAAATTGTGAAGCAGGTGTGTGAACCATCCATAAGTCAGAAAGAGTAAGTTATTTTGTTTCACAACATAAAACCCAAAATTTCAGTGACTTAGAACAACACAAGTTTGTTTCTCTTCCATGCTATATGCTCATTACAGGCTGATAGCAGTGTTTTTCTCATCACATTTTTTTCACAGATCTAGGCTAGTGGAGCAACTACCATCTCCAAGTTTACAATATTTTATAATACAGGGACAGGAAATCCTGAAACAACAATTAAATGCTCCAGCACAGAACAAACTAAGTTAACTCACTACCTAGAATTTATCACACGATCCCATATTTGACTCAGAGAGGTCAGAAAGTACAATCCAGAAAGCTGGAAAAATTTGGGGAAAAACACTAACAGTTCAGTTCAATTCAGTTCAGTCACTCAGTCGTGTCTGACCCTTTGTGACCCCATGAATCGCAGCATGCCAGGCCTCCCTGTCCATCATCAACTCCTGGAGTTCACTCAGACTCATG
>NW_011495024.1:4598356-4613749 GCF_000754665.1 Bison bison bison | reverse complement strand
CTCTCAGCATCAGAGTCTTTTCCAGTGAGTCAACTCTTCGCATGAGGTGGCCAAAATATTGGAGTTTCAGCTTTAGCATCATTCCTTCCAAAGAAATCCCAGGGCTGATCTCCTTCAGAATGGACTGGCTGGATCTCCTTGCAGTCCAAGGGAGTCTCAAGAGTCTTCTCCAACACCACAGTTCAAAAGCATCAATTCTTCTGTGCTCAGCTTTCTTTACATAACTCATATCTATCTGGAAACCATAGCAGTGCTCTTTCCACTGCTGCTGCTAAGTCATTTCAGTCGTGTCCAACTCTGTGCGACCCTGTAGATGGCAGCCCACCAGGCCCCCCCATCCCTGGGATTCTCCAGGCAAGAACACTGGAGTGGGTTGCCACTTTCTTCTCCAATGCATGAAAGTGAAAAGTGAAAGTGAAGTCACTCAGTCATGTCCGACTCTTAGCGACCCCATGGACTGCAGCCCACCAGGCTCCTCCATCCATGGGATTTTCCAGGCAAGAGTACTGGAGTGGGGTGCCATTGCCTTCTCCGGCTCTTTCCACTATACAGCGTCAAACAGAATAATCCTTCCATAAAGCATCTGAGTCTTCTACAGCATGAAAAACATTCCCATTTGGAGTCTGACCTGAAATATATAGACTGCCAGATGGTTTACTCGGGGTCAGCAGAAAATTGGGCTTCACTGGTGGCTCAGACAGTAAAGAATCTGTCTGCAATGAGGGAGACCTGGGTTCAATCCCTGGGTTGGAAAGATGCCTTGGAGGAGGAAACTACAACCCCCTCCAGCATTCTTGCCTGGAGAATCCCCATGGACAGAGAAGCCTGGTGGGCTACAGTCAATGGGGTTGCAAGAGTCAGACATGACTGAGTGATTAAGCATATAGTACAGCACAGCACAAAAGACTGCAGTTCAGGGTCTCCAACCATGGTGAGCTATGAGCCAGTTTATACACAGCAAGGAGAGGAGAAAGGCTATAATAAACAAAGTCCATGATTTTCATTGGCTGATTACTTGCCAAGAAAGGAGTCTCTTCTTCCTTTTGGGCTCTGCTAGCTTCGCAGGCTTGAGAGCTTCCCATTCTGGTCTTCTGATTCTATTTAACTGAAAGTGAAAAATGAAAGTGTTAGTTGCTCAGTCCTGTCTGATTCTTTGGAACCCCATGGACTGTACCCTGCCAGTCTCTTCTGTCCATGAAATTCTACAGGCAAGAATACTGGAGTGGGTAGCCGTTCCTTTCTCCAGAGGATCTTCCTGACCCAGGCATCAAACTCAGGTCTCTGGCATTGGAGGCAGATTCTTTATCATCTGAGCCACCAGGGAAACCTCTACTTAACTGAGGTTTCTGTTATTAGTTTTTATAATTTTAATACACATTACAATAATTTTCTGACCATATAAGCAATAACTGTTCAACATAAAGATCTAGTTGGATCAATTATTTTCTTTTTACTCCCCTTAAACTTAACTTTTTTTTTTTTCCAGACAGATCATTCCAAAAATGTTATTATCAACTGTATTGGATTTTTATTGCCATGTAACAGACAATACAAACCTAGTAGTATAAAGATGCACATTATCTCACAGGTTCCATGGGCCAGGAATCTGGGTTTGGCTTAGCTGGGCCTTCTTCATAGGGTCTCACAAAATTGCAGTCAAGATGGTGTTCTCATCTGGAGTCTTAAATTGGGAAGAATCCTCTTCCAAGCTCAATCAGATTACTGGCAGAATTCACTTCATTGGCACTGTATGATGGAGGGCCCTGGCATTTTGCAGACTGCTGCCTTAGGGGTGCCCTGAAGTTCTTCTGCCACATGTCCCCCTATATATGTCGTTCAGAACGTGACACCTTGGTTCTTCAATTTTCAGCGAGAAAGTCTCTCAACAGTCTGCTCAGACATTTTTAAAATGAAATGAAATCATGGAAGTGATACTCTATCACCTGTGTCATATAATAGGTTAGAATCAAGTTACAGATTTCACTGTTTGAATTACACAAAATTGGGAGAGGGGCACCAGAAGGCAGGGATTACTGGGAATTATTTTATTTTCAAAAATTGTAATACAGATGTGATTATAATAACAGAGGAGAGGAAATCTTAAAAGAAGTCTGGGGAGAAGGAAAGCTTAACTACAGATGGAAAAAAAGAAGAATATATTAAGTGGCTATCTTGTCAGCAATGATGCAAACAAAAGAATAAATGAAATACAAAGGTTAAAAGAAAAAAATCAGGGTAATTGTTCTTAAGAGTAGAAAGCAAACTAAAGACTTTCTCAGACAAACAAAAACTGATGGAATTCATCATCAGACTTTCTTTCAATAAATGTTAAAAGGTTTTCCAGTGAAATGATAATGATATAAATAAGAGACTTAGTTTAACACAAAGAAAAGAAGTACAACCAAAAGGAATAAGTGAAGGTAAAATAAAATATACTTTTCTTTTCCCTAATTTATCTAAAATATAAATTTTTTAAAGCAATGTAAGTATCATGTGAATATAGCATATGGATAAGTTAAAGAAGCTTATTAAGAGCAGACTCCTTGTTCTGGAGGCAGCTTTAGCATTCCTATAAAAAGTGCTCACAGAAGACACCCTCTTAAAATGCTTTTGGGAGTTACAGTGTTTGAAAGACCTGACTTAATGTAGCATCAACATATTATAGACACTGCATGTACTGGATTGGGTGATACAGATTAATAAAAATACCAAAGATTCCTAATGGCAGTTTATGCAGACCTTTTATAAGAACAGTATTTGATATCAAATACTATTATTATTTGGATTGGATGCGCTTTAAGGAGATAGATGACAGCATATATATATAAATGCAGAGAATTGTGTACTCATTAACATAATCCATTTTAGAACATTTCACAAACCCCAAAAGAAATCCTGTACAGCTTGACTATCATCCCTACTATTATCAATTTCATTGAAGCTTTCAAAGAACAAGACTTTGTTTTCCTTGAATTTCTTTATTGTTTTCCTGTTTTTCAATTCATTAATATTGCTCTAACATTAAAAAATATCTTTCAAACCCTCTACATCTATACTAATTTTCTGTCTGTTTTGTTTATTATTACTGATGGAGAGTATTGAAGTCTCCAATTATAGTAATGAGAATTAGTTACAGTATGTTATACCCTTACTTTTAAACTTCATATTTAAAGGGGTTTTTGTAGACAACATAAAATTGGGCCTTATTCTCTATCCATTCTGATAATCTCTTTTAATTTCTGTATGTTTATCTATAATATTTAAAGATATCTTTGATGTTGTTCAGTTGGTACTATTTTAACTATTTCTTATAAATTAAATTTTTTGTTTAACTTTTTTCCCAATTTTCCTCCCTCCTCAGGGCTTAATTAAATATTGTATGTTTCAATTTTACCTATTTGCTTAATGTATCAATTATACTTTAAAATAATCTGCTCTTTAGAATGATCGATCATAGATGGATAACCCTAAGCCCTCCTTCAAATAACACATACTGATTTCTGTACAGTGCTAGTATATTATAACAGAATTTTTCCAATGCTTCCATCACATTTGTCAGAATATGGTTATCAATCATTTCTCTTATCCATCGACAGATGAATGGATAAAGAAGATGTGTCAGAGTATATATAGAGAATAGAATATGGTTGTTGTTCTGTCACTCAGTCATGTCTGATTCTTTGCAACCCCATGGACTGCAGCACTCCAGGCTTCCTTGTCCTTCAGAATTTCCCGGAGATTGTTCAAACTCAAATCCATCAAGTCAGTGATGCCATCAAACCATTTCATCCTCTATTGTCCCCTTCTCCTCCTGCCTTTAATCTTTGCCAGCATCAGGGTCTTCCCCAATCAGTCAGTTCTTCCCATCAGGTGGTCAAAATGTTGGAATTTCAACTTCAGCATCAGTCCTTCCAATGAATACTCTGGGTTGAATTCTGATTTAATCTCCTTGCAGTCCAAGGAACTCTCAAGAGGTTTCTCCAACACCTCAGTTCAAAACCATCAATTCTTCCATGCTCAGCCTTTTTTATGGTTCAACTCTCACATCAACACATGACTACTGGAAAAACCATAGCTTTGACTAGATGGACCTTTGTCCTTAAAGTAATATCTCTGCTTTTTTATATGCTATCTAGGTTTCTCATAGCTTTTCTTCCAAGCAGCAAGCACATGTAATTTCAAGGCTGCAGTCACCATCTGCAGTGATTTTAGAGCCCCCCAAAATAAAGTCTGTCACTGTTTCCATTGTTTCCTCATCTATTTGCCAATAGATGAAGTGATGGGACCAGATGCCATGAGCTTCGTTTTCTGAATGTTGAATTTTAAGCCAACATTTTCCACTCTCCTCTTTCACTTTTATCAAGAGGCTCTTCAGTTAGTATTTGCTTTCTGACATAAGGGTGGTGTCATCTGAATATCAGAGTTATTGATATTTCTCCCAGCAATCTTAACTTCAGTTTGTGCTTCATCCAGCTCAGCATCTCACATGATGTACTCTGCATATAAGTTAAATAAGCAGGGTGACAATACACAGCCTTGATGTACTCCTTTCCTTATTTGGAACCAGTCTGTTGTCTATGTCTGGTTTTAACTGTTGCTTCTTGACTGCAAACAAGTTTCTCAAGAGGCAGGTCAGGAGGTCTGGTATTCCCAGCTCTTGAAGAAATTTCCACAGTTTGTAGTGATCCACACAGTCAAAGGCTTCAGCGTAGTCAATGAAGCAGAAGTAGATGTTTTTCTGGAATTCTCTTGCCTTTTCTAAGATACAACAGATGTTGGCAATTTGAGCTCTGGTTCCTCTGCCTTTTCTAAGTCCAGCTTGAACATCTGGAAGTTCTTGCTTCACATACTATTGAAGACTCACTTGGAAAATTGTGAGCATTGCTTTGCTAGCGTGTGGCATGAGTGCAATTGTGTGGTAGTTTGAGTATTCTTTGGCATTGCCTTTGTTTGGGATTGGAATGAAAACTAATCTTTTCCAGTCCTGTGGCCACTGCTGAGTTTTTCAAATTTGCTGGCATTTTGAGTGAAGCACTTTCACAGCATCATCTTTTAGGATTTGAAAGAGCTAAGCTGGAATCCCATCACTTCCATGAGCTTTGTTCTTAGCAATGCTTCCTGAGGCCCACTTGACTTCACAGTCCAGGATGTCTGGCTCTAGGTGAGTAATCACACCATCGTGGTTATCTGGGTCATGAAGATAGTTTTTGTATAGTTCTTCTGTGTATTGTTGCCACCTCCTCTTATTATCCTCTGCTTCTGTTAGATCCATACCATTTCTGTCCTTTATTGTGCCCATCTTTGCATAAAATATTCCCTTGGTATCTCTAATTTTCTTGAAGTGATCTCTAGTCTTTCTCATTCTATTGTGTTCCTCTATTTCTTTGCACTGATCACTGAGGAAGACTTTCTTATCTGTCCTTGCTATCCTTTGGAACTCTGCACTCAAATGGGTATATCTTTCCTTTTCTCCTTGCCTTTAGCCTCTCTTCTTTTCTCAGCTATTTGTAAGGCTTTGTCACACAACCATTTTGCCTTTTTGTATTTTCTTTTCTTAGGGATGCTTTTGATCACAGTCTCCTATACAATGTTACAAAACTCTGTCCATAGTTCTTCAGGCACTCTGTCTATCATATCTAATCCCTTGAATCTGTCACTTCCACTGTATAATCGTAAGGGATTTGATTTAGGTCATATCTGAATGGTCCAGTGGTTTTCCTTACTTTCATCAGTTTCAGTCTGAATTTGGCAATAAGGAGTTCATGATCTCAGCCACTGTCAGCTCCTGGTCTTGTTTTTGCTGACTGTATAGAGCTTTTCCACCTTCAGCTGCAAAGAAAGTAATCAGTCTGATTTTGGTATTGACCATCGGGTGATGTCCATCGGTAGAGTCATAATTGGAAGAGGGTGTTTGCCCTGACCAATGAGTTCTCTTGGCAAAACTCTGTTAGCCTTTTCCCTGCTTCACTTTGTACTCCAAGGCCAAATTATCTGTTTTTCCAGGTATCTCTTGACTTCCTACCTTTACGTTCCAGTCCCCTATGATGAAAAGGACATCTTTTTTTGGTGTTAGTTCTAGAATTTCTTGTAGTCTTGTGAAAGTGAAAGTTGCTCAGTCATGTCCAACTCTTTGCGACCCCATGGACTATAGTCCATGGAATTCTCCAGGCCAGAATACTGAAGTGGGTAGCCTTTCCCTTCTCCGGGGGATCTTCCCAAACCAGGGATAAAACCCAGGTCTCCCGCATGGCAGGCAGATTCTTTACCAACTGAGCTATCAGGGAGTCTTTTTAGAGCTAGGCAAATTATGAAATATTTGCTAAATTGATTTTTTTTACTAGAGTCCTTTTAAGTATTCAATGATTTATGCTGGATAGCATTGAAATGATATTATTTAACTGTAATTTTATGGATTTAAATGGTCTCATTTTAATGTGTGGATAAGTAGCAATTTAAATCTGAATTTCAAGTAACTACCTATCAAAAAAACTATTTAGACTGAGCTTTCAAATTGCAACATGTGTCTAAAATGACATTCAATAATTTCATTCTTGCTATGATGATATTGTGGATTCTGGAGATTGAAGTCGTAATGCATAATGATAAAAACCTTAGAAGACAGAAGGGAAAAAATGTGAAACCTCATGTTTTTTCATGTGGTCTTTATCAAGCAAAAGAAACTGTTTTGATGAAAAGAATTGAAATTGCTTCTGCTTTGAGGTGTCAAACTGAGGAAAGTTTTCTTATCTCTCTCTGTTTTTTCTAAAAGTGTGAGTTTATATTAATTACTTCATGGATTTCTTTAATTACATCTCCAATGAGACATTCTGGTGTGTTTTTACAAATCCTGCTATTAACAGTCTTTATGTGGTCTACTCTGATCTTACTGATTACTGGAAATCATAAAGTTATAATAAACATTATTGCTTTCTTTATTATTTCTTTCATTATTGCTTTAAAGCTGAAATCTAAGCACAGTAATAATTATGAAATAAAGTTTAAGTTTGATCAGTGAATACTAAATGTCCTAATAAAACAGTAATATTGATCATAAGTAGAGCTGCCAATTATGGAAGTTATTTATTTACTTTGTTCACAAATAGGAATATGTCAAAATCATGCTAGAAAGCAAGGACTTAAGCCTATATTCCGATCTCTAAGTTGCTTACGCATTTTTCCTTGAAGACAAAATCCATGTTTTACAGCCATAAAACCCCTTCATCTATCAAATATTTTTCTTCTCTGTATCTTTAAATTTTGTAATGTTTTGAATAATTTTCTATGATAAATCATTGGGGAAAACTCCATTTAGCCTAAGATCTTTTGTAACTTTAGACTCACACAGATTTATCAATAATAAGCAATATATTTGAACTGCAATACTCCATAGCTAATATAACACTTTATAAATACATAATATTTCTTTGTATAAAGTGTGAAACTGTGTATTCTCTTCTGAAGTGTGCTTCTAGTTAAAAAGAAAAAAAAAACAAACAAACTTATGTGTTAACCTAGCCACTAACTAGCTACATGATCTTCAGGAAATCCCTTGATAAATATTATCACTCATTGCTAGATAAAAACAAATGTCTCTTCAAAATTTTTAACGATAAAGGAAGGGTGTCCAAAAAGCTGTAAGAACCTCTACATCTCTTTTGTTTTATAAGCACACCTGAAATCTTAGGTTAATAATAGGCAAAAGAGTGGAGAAGTGGAAATAAAGACAATACAAAAACTTTGTATTCAAATTCTGCTTGTGTATTTCAGCTGCTGAAATGGCTTTTGGGTCAATTATAAAAACTCTGTAAAACTCAGTTTTCTTAAGTAAAAATAATACTAATACTGAAGTAATAGCTACAAAAATTTTTTATAGTTGATGAGAATTTGGCAAAACACCCCTATTTTCACTCTTGACAGCCCATTGGAATACTCCTCTATGTCATTAGTTGTCAATACCTGCAGCCTTGCTCTATTCTGCTCAAGGCAAACACTCCTCAAGTTCAGCCCTAAACTCTACTCTTTCCCCTCTTCCAGAGATTTCATTTACACTCACAGTTTCACAGTTTCTTCTAAATACATGAAAACCTTAAATCCAATAGAATCCCTAAAACAGTGGGGGCATGAAGACACATGAATATAGAATCTAAGTAAAAAAAGATATCATGTAATTAGTGAAATAATAATAATGTAAAAAATACCCTGAAGTTTTTATTTTTTAAATTGGAGTATAGTTTATTAATAGTATTATATTCATTTCAGATATACAGCAAAGTGATTCAGTTGTACATATACATATATATATATTCATTTCAATATATACCACTCTTATGACATCACCCTTATGGCAGAAAGTGAAGAAGAATTAAAGAACCTCTTGATGAAAGTGAAAGAGAAGAGTGAGAAAGCTGGCTTAAAACTCAACATTCAGAAAACTAAGGTCATGGCATCTGGTCCCATTACTTCATGGCAAATAGATGGAGAAACAATGGAAACAGTGACAGACTTTATATTGGGAGGCTCCAAAATCACTCACTGCACATAGTGACTGAAGACATGAAATTAAATGACTCTTGCTTCTTGGAAGACAAGCTATGACCAACACAGATAGCATATTATAAAGCAGAGACATTACTTTGCCAACAAAGGTCCATCTAGTCAAAGTTATGCTTTTTCCAGTAGTCATGTATGGATGTGGGAGCTGAACTATAAAGAAAGTTGAGTGCAAAAGAATTGATGCATTTGAACTGTAGTGTTGGATAAAACCTCTTGAGAGTCCCTTGGACTGCAAGGAGATCCAACCAATCTATCCTAAAGGAAATCAGTCCCAAATATCCACTGGAAGGACTGATGCTGAAGCTGAAACTCCAATACTTTGGCCACCTAATGTGAAGAACTGACTCCTTGGGAAAGAACCTGATGCTGGGAAAGATTGAAGGAAGGACATGAATTTGAGCAAGCTGCAGAAGTTGGTGATGGACAGGGAAGCCTGGCATGCTGCAGACCATGGGGTCGCAAAGAGTCAGACGTGACTGAGCGACTGAAGTATAAAGGGAAAACATTAACTATAAGGGGAAAATATTTCCCTATAGTTAATATAGTTAACCAATGTATTGTGGTTGGACAAGGTGCATGCTGTGATTTCAGTCTTGTTGTATTTATTGAGACTTGTTTTGCAGCCTACCTGTGATGTATCCCAAGGAATGTTCCATGTGCACTTGAAAGGAATCTATCCTTTTTCCTGAGAGCCCTGTGCAGGGGTGTGCTCAAATGGAGTTCTCTATGCTCATCTTCTCCTGTGAGAACTCCAAAATTACAACTCACTGCTGAACAACCATCAACAGAAGAATGTTGGATTCCGTCAAAAAAATATACCCCACACCCAAGGGCAAAGAAAAAGCCCCAGCAAGATGGTAGGAGGGGCGATACTACATTTAGAATCATACCTCATATCTGCCAGAGATGCTCAGAGGGCTCAAACAAACCTTGTGTGAACCAGGACCAGGAGACCCCACAGAGACTGAGCCAGAACTGTATTTGAGTGTCTCCTGCAAAGGTACAGGTGAGCAGTGGGCTGCTGCAATGGCAGAGGCTCTGGGTGCAGTAGACCAGAGTATGGCATAAGCCCTCTTGGAGGAGGTCTATCATTAACCCCACAATAGAGCTGCCAGAACTTGCACAGGACTGGGGAAACAGACTTTTGGAAGGCACAAACAAAAGCTTGTGTGCACCAGGATCCAGGAGAAAGGACCAGTGACCCCATAAGAGACTGACCCAGACTTGCCCATTAATGTCCAGGATTCTCCAGCAGAGGTGTGGACTGACAGTGGCTTACTGCAGGGTTGGGGGCACTGAGTGTAACAATGTGTACATGGGACATTTTGAAGGAAGTTACCATTATCTTCATTACCTCCACCATAGTTTGGCCTCAGCTCAAACAACATGGGAGGAACACAGTGACACCCATCATCAGAAAATTGGATTAAAGATTTACTGAGCATGGCCCTACCCATCAGAACAAGACCCAGTTTCCCCTCAGTCTCTCCCATCAGGAAGCTACCATAATCCTTTTCCATCAAAGGGCAGACAGAATGAAAACCACAATCACAGAAAACTAACCAATATGATCACATGGACCACAGCCTTGTCTAACTCAATGAAACTATGAGCTGTGCCTTGTAGGGCCACCCAAGATGGACGGGACATGGTGGAGAGTTCTGACATAATGTGGTCCACTGGAGAAGGGAATAGCAAACCACTTCAGTATTCTTGCCTTGAGAACCCCATGAAGATCATGAAAAGGAAAAAAGATAGGACACTGAAAGATGAAATCCCCACGTTGGTAGTTGCCCAATATGCTACTGGAGAAGAGTGGAGAAACAACTCCAAAAAGAATGAAGAGATAGAGCCAAAGCAAAAATACCACCAAGTTGTGGACATGACTGGTGATGGAAGTTAAGCCTAATGCTGTAAAGAGCAATATTGCATAGGAACCTGGAATGTTAGGTCCATGAATCAAGGCAAGTTGGAAGTGGTCAAACAGGAAATGGCAAGAGTGAACATCAACATTTTAGCAATCAGCAAACTAAAATGTACTGGAATGGGTGAATTTAACTCAGGTGACCATTATATCTACTACTGTGGGCAAGAATACCTTAGAAGAAATGGAGTAGCTAATCATAGTCAATAAAAGAGTCCAAAATGATTGGATGCAATCTCAAAAACAACAAAATGATCTCCGTTCATTTCCAAGGCAAATCATTCAATATCACAATAATCCAAGTATATGCTCTGACCAATAATGCTGAAGAAACTGAAGTTGAACGGTTCTATGAAGAACTACAAGACCTTCTAGAACTAACACCCAAAAAAGATGTCCTTTTCATTATAGGGGACTGGAATGCAAAAGTAGGAAGTCAAGAGATACCTGGAGTAACAGGCAAATTTGGCCTTGGAGTACAAAACAAAGCAGGTCAAAGGCTAACAGAGTTTTGCCAAGGGAATGCATTGGTCATAGCAAACACCCTCTTCCAACAACACAAAAGAAGACTCTACACATGGACATCACCAGATGGTCAGTACCAAAATCAAATTGATGATATTCTTTGCAGCCAAAGATGGAGAAACTCTATTCAGTCAGCAAAAACAGATCAGGAGCTGACTGTGGCTCAGATCATGAACTCCTTATTGCCAAATTCAGACTGAAATTGAAGAAGGTAGGGAAAACCACTAGACCATTCAGGCATGATGTAAATAAAATCTTTTATGATTACACAGTGGAAGTGACAAATAGATTCAAGGGATTAGAATGATAGACAGAGTACCTGAAGAACTATGGATGGAAGTTTGTGATGGAGGTTTGAAGGCAATAATCAAGACCATCCCCAAGAAAAAGAAATGCAAAATGGCAAATGGTTGTCTGACAAGGCCTTACAAATAGCTGAAAAATAAGAGAAGCTAAAGAGAAAGGAGAAAAGGAAAGATATACCATTTGAATGCACAGTTCTAAAGAACAGCAAGAATAGATAAGAAAGCCTTCCTCAGTGATCAATGCAAAGAAATAGAGGAAAACAATAAAATGGGAAAGACTAGAGATTGCTTCAAGAAAATTAGAGATACCAAGGGAACATTTCATGCAAAGATGAGTACAATAAAGGACAGAAATGGTAGGGATCTAACAGAGGCAGAAGATATTAAGAAGAGGTGTCAAGAATACACAGAACTATCCAAAAAAGATCTTCATGACCCAGATAACCACGATGATGTGATCACTCACCTAGAGCCAGACATCATAGAATGTGATGTCAAGTGGGCTATAGGAAGCATCATGACAAACATAATTAGTGGAGGTGATAGAATTCCAGTTGAGCTATTTCAAATCCCAAAAGATGATGCTGTTAATACACCAAAAAATTTGGAAAAATCAGCAGTGGCCATGGGACTGGAAAAGGTCAGTTTTCATTCCAGTCCCAAAGAAAGGCAATGCCAAAGAAAGCTCAAACTACTGCACAATTGCACTCATCTCACACACTAGCAAAGTAATGCTCAAAATTCTCCAAAGCAGGCTTCAACAGTACATGAACAGTGAAATTCCAGATGTTCAAGATGGATTTAGAAAAGGCACAGAAAACAGAGATCAAACTGCCAACATCCATTGGATCATCAAAGAAGCAACAGAGTGCCAGAAAAAAACATCTACTTTTGCTTTATTGACCATACCAAACTTTGACTGTGTGGATCACAACAAACTGTGGCAAATTCTTAAAGAGATGGGAGTACCAGATTACCTTACCTACCTCCTGAGAAATCTGTATGCAGGTCAAGAAGCAACAGTTAGAATTGGATGTGAATCAGCAGACTGGTTCCAAATTGGGAAAGGAGTCTGTCAAGGCTGTATATTGTCACCCTGCTGATTTAACTTATATGCAGAGTACATCATCTTAAATGCTGGGCTGGAGGAAGCACAAGCTGGAATGAAGATTGCTGGGAGAAATATCAACAATCTCAGATATGCAGATGACACCACCCTTTTCAGCCTCTTGATGAAAGTGAAAGAGGAGATTGAAAATGTTGGCTTTAAACTCAGCATTTAGAAAACTAAGATCATGGCATCTGGACCCATTACTTTGTGGCAAACTGTTGGGGAAACAATGGAAACAGTGACAGCAAGAGTCCATGGGGTTGCAAAGAGTTGAACACAACTGAATGACTGAACTGAACTGAAAATAACTGTTAATTAATTAATCATGAAGGAAATTAACCAGAAAGTAACTATAAGGGAAATTAATTACAAAGTCATTATAAGGGAAAACAATTCTCATCAGAAGAAACACCAACATGCAGAACTAAATAATATGCTTCTAAACAGCAAATGGGTCAATGAAGAAATGAAAGAAAAAAAATTAAAAATACCTGCAGACAAATTAAAATGAAAATACAATGCCTGAGAATATATGCAACAAAAGCAGTACCAAGAAGGAAATTTACAGTGATACAAACCTACTTCAGAAACAAACAAACAAAAATCTTAAACAACCTTACCTTATGACTAAAGAAACTAGGAAAAGAACAAACACACCCAAAGTTAGTAGAAGGAGATAAATCATAAAGATCAGAGCTGAAATAAATGAAATAGAGAGTAAAATACAATAGAAAAAATCACTGAAACTCTATAAAGATAAACAAAATTGATAAAACTTTAACCAGACTCATCAGGAAATAAGAAAGTGAAAGTGTGAAGTTGCTCAGTTGTGTCTGACTCTTTGTGACCCCGTGGGCTGTAGCCTACCATGCTCCTCTGTCCCTGGGATTTTCCAGGCAAGAGTACTGGAGTGGTTTGCCATTTCCTTCTCCAGAGGATCTTCCCCACCCAGGGATGGAACCTGGGTCTCCCGCATTGCAGGCAGATGCTTTACCACCTGAGACACCAGGGAAATAAGAAAGGGGCCCCAAATCAATCGAATCAGAAATTTAAAAGGTAAAGTTACAAACAAAAATACTGAATTGCAAAGGATCATAAAAAGTACTACAAACAACTATAAATCAAATAGTTTGACAACCTAGAAGAAATGGACAAATTCCTAGAAAAGTACAGTCTCCAAATTTGTGGTATCAGATTGGGTGGGCTGTGCTGGGTTGCAGGGAGGGAAGATTGGATGAAGTTGATCAAAATGTATAAACTTTCAGTTATAAGATAAATAAGTACTATAAATGTAATCTACAATATAAATATAAATAACTGTTGTATGTTATACATAAAAATTTTTAAGCAAGTAAATCCTAAGAGTTTTCATCAAAAGGAACATTTTTTCCCCATTTCTTTAATTCTGTATCTATATGAAATGATGGATGTTCACTAAACTTATTGTGGTAATCATTTCATGATGTATATAATTCAAATCACTATGCTGTACACCTTAAACTTATACAGTGCTGTATGTCAATTACATCTCAATAAAACTGGGGAAAAAAAGAAATATTCCTTATATGCAACATCATTGGGCTTCTGAGGTGACACCAGCAGTAAAGAACCCACCTGACAATGCAGGAGACATAAGAGACACAGGTTCAATCCCTGGGTTGGGAAGATCCCCTGGTGGCAGGCATGGCAACCCGCTATGGTATTATTCCCTGGAGAATCCCTTGGACAGAGGAGACTGGCAGCCTACAGTCCTGTTCATTTCAGTTCAATCATTCTGTTGTGTCTGATTCTTTGTGACCCCAAGGACTGCAACACACCAGATTTCCCTGTCCTTCACCATCTCCCAGAGTTTGCTCAAACACATGTCCATTGAGTCAATGATGCCATCCAACCATCTCATCCTCTGTCCTCCCCTTCTCCTCCTGCCCTCAATCTTTCCCAGCATCAGAGTCTTTTCCAATGAGTCAGTTCTTCTCATCAGGTGGCCAAAGTATTGGAGTTTCAGCCTCAGCAACAGTCCTTCCAATGAATATTCAGGACTGATTTCCTTTACCATTGACAGGTTGGATCTCCTTGCAGTCCAAGGGACTCTCAAGAGTCTTCTCCAACACCACAGTTCAAAAGCATCAATCCTTCAGCACTCAGCTTTCTTTTTTTTTTTTTTCGCTCGTGTATCCTTACACAAGTGACAAAATTCCTTATACAAATGTAACTCTATAAGACCTTGATTTTCTCCCCAAGATTCAAATGTTGAGTTCCTAACCTCCCTCCTGTGTGACTGTATTTAATGATAGGGTATTTAAGTGTGTGCATGTTCAGTCGCTCTTTGCTATCCCAAGGACTGCAACTCATCAGGCTCCTCTGTCCATGGCATTTTTCCAGGCAAGAATACTGGAGTGGGTTGCCATTTCCTCCACCACAGGATCTTTCTGACCCAGAGATCAAACCCTCTTCTCCTGTATCTCTTGCATTGGTAGGCAGATTCTTTACCACTGTGCCACCTGAGAAGCCCCATTTAAAGAAATAATTAAGGCTGATTGAAGTTATTAAGGGGGTTTCCTAGGTGGCGCTAGTGGTAGAGAACCTGCCTCTCAGTGCAGGAGACATAAGAGATGTGGGTTTGATCCCTGGGTCAGGAAGATTCGTTGGTTGGGGGCATGGCAACCCACTTCAGTATTCTTGCCTGGGAAATCTCATGGACAGGGAGCCTGGCAGGCTTAGCATGCAGGCAAAGTTATTACGGTCAGCCCTAATCCAGTATGGCTGGTGTCTTACAGAAGATGAGATTAGGACAGAGACACACACATGGAGGGAAGGCCATGTGAAGACACAGGGAGAAGACAGCCACCTAATTGTCAAGGAGGAAAGCCTCAGGAGAAACCAATCCTGCTGACTCTGAGCTTCCATAATTGTGAGAAAATAATTTTCTGTTGTATAAATCATTCAGCCTGTGTTATTTATTATTGTAGCCATAA
>NW_011495024.1:4595458-4598256 GCF_000754665.1 Bison bison bison | reverse complement strand
ATTTTTTTTTTAGCCATAAAATACTAATACACTACCCGTATAAAGAATGATACTCTATTAGAACAAAGTTAACATAGAATCGTAATCATTTGAAAAAATTAAACACGTCTATCCGTGATAAGGTTAAAATACAAAGTGCACAAAGTTACCACACAGAAGTACTATTACTCTTAGCACCATTATTCTTGCTATCCATCTTCTGTCTATGAAGACCAACTTGTGCAGTATCAGCCCTAGCATTTTTCAGATCTTTTTCTTCACTTTAGGCTATGCACTACTGTACATCTTAGAATCATCCTGAACTTTGGGAGAAAGTTATTTAAGATATTTCACAGAAAACAGAAAACAAAATCAGTTCCATTTACTTCATAACTTATGGATGTTCGGTAAACTGTTAATTAAATTTATACCATTTTGATAAGACTAACTTTCTCATAAACTTAAATCAAAACAGTGCAAATAGCTATGCTTCTAATTATGCACAAAACTTGTAAAACAAATTTCAAATGGCAATATAGTAAACTTAGGGAAAGTTAAAAAGATATATGTATTTGGCAATTTACCCCAGAATTAACCACAGGGCAATTGTGAAATGATTTAATTGATAATATTAAACATACCCAGAACTATTCAAGAATATGCCCTTTAGGGCTTCCCTAGTGGCTCAGTAGTAAAAAAATCTGCCTGCCAATGCAGGAGACATTGGTTCAATTCCTGGTCCAGGAAGACCCCACATGCTGCAGAGCAACTAAGCCCAGTGTACCACAACTACTGAGCCTGCGCTCTAGAACATGAGAGCCACAACTCTTGAACCTACGTGCCACAACTCCTGAAGCCCGCACACCCCAGAGCCTGTGCTCTGCAACAAGAGAAGCCACTGCAATGAGAAGCCTGTGCACCCCAACTAGAGAGTAGCCCCCACTCACTGCAAAAAGAGAAAAGCCTGTGCAGCAGTGAAGACCCAGCATAGCCAAAACCAAAATAAATAAATTAATTGAAAAAAAAGAGAATATGCTCTCTAAAGTCAAGGTAGACCTCTCAGCCCAGAGGTTCATCTCAGATTTATAGATTGTTTAATTTCTACCATCCAAACTTCAGTTCTTCCACTCTGATTTTGATAACCACATACTTATGATACAATAAATTACACCTTATTTAACGGCTTAATATTTTGATGTTGCAAATGTTTATATGACATAGAAAACTGATTTGAAATTTATTTTGATAATTACTTTGATTGTAATTATTCATATTATCTTTAATCTACATAAATCAGAAAGCTGCTATACTAGTTTACTCAGCTACTGTAACAAATTGCCACAGACTGGATGGTTTAAAACAACAGAAATGAATTCTCTCACCATTCTGAATAACTTAGGTTCAAAATCAAGGTACTAGAAACACGACACTCCTTTCGGAAGTTTCAGGAAAAAATCCACACTTTGTCTCTACCGGCTTCTGGTGACTGTCTGCATGCCTTTACTTCCAGCCTCATCACTTCAAATTCTGCCTTTATAGTCACATTGCCTCCTCCTCTTCTGTCTGCATTATCTCTGTTTGCTTCTCTCTTATGAGGATATGTGATTCCACTTATGGTCCACTTGCATACTCCAGGATAATCCATCCATCTCAAGATCTTAATTCTAATTGCATCTGCAAACACCCTTTTTCAAATAATGTCTTCATGTTCCACAATCTTGACATGTCCATTATTCAGCCTCTTATGGGGTCATGAAGAGTCGGACACAACTGAGCAACTTCACTTTCACTTTTCACTTTCATGCATTGGAGAAGGAAATGGCAACCCACTCCAGTATTCTTGCCTGGAGAATCCCAGGGACGGCGGAGCCTGGTGGGTTGCCGTCTATAGGATCACACAGAGTTAGACATGACTGAAGTGACTTAGCAGCAGCAGCATAGCTTCTTCTTTCCCTTCAGAAAAAGTAAAAATGTTTCAATGCTGATTACATTATTTTTCAAATTATGTGTATTATTGTATTTGATAAAATGCAGTAATGTCAAAGTTTTTACTGATTGAAAAGATTGATGAGCTAAATTTTCTAGCCTAATACATAATTTTCCTGCTCTATTGGGACTCTGGTATGTAATTTTCCACTTTAAATTTATTCCTGTTACATTTTCCCTAAACGTTGAAGTTTAATACATGAAGCTTAAATAGATGAGAAGGCTGTAATCACTTTTATATGTTTCTGATTTCTTATCCTCCAAACTCCTTTGCAGATGCTAGACAATTCTCTCACTTCATTTTCAAAACTTCCAACACCCTGATAAGGATTCATTTTTATAGGAAACATCTTATAATCAATGATATTTAATACAGGTCAAATCTTGTTAAAAACAAACACTATAACGGTCAGTTCAGTTCAGTCGCTCAGTCATGTCCGACTCTTTGTGACCCAATGAACCGCAATATGCCAGGCCTCCTTGTCCATCACCAGCTCCCAAAGTCTACCCAAACCCATGTCCATTGAGTCGGTGATGCCATCCAACCATCTCATCCTCTGACGTCCCCTTTTCCTCCTACCCTCAATCTTTCCCAGCATCAGGATCTTTTCAAATGAGTCAGCTCTTCGCATCAGGTGGCCAAAGTATTGGAGTTTCAGCCTCAGCATCAGTCCTTCCAATGAACACCCAGGACTGGTATCCTTTAGGTTGGACTAGGTGGATCTCCTTGCAGTCCAAGGGACTCTCAAGAGTCTTTTCCAACACCACAGTTCAAATGCATCAATTCTTCTGTGCTCAGCTTTCTTTATAGTCCAACTCTCACATCCATACAT
>NW_011495024.1:4592962-4595358 GCF_000754665.1 Bison bison bison | reverse complement strand
AAGTAATGTCTCTGGTTTTTAATGTGCTGTCTAGGTTGGTCACAACTTTCCTTCCAAGGAGTAAGCATCTTTTAATTTCATGGCTGCAATCACCATCTGCAGTGATTTTGGAGCCCCAAAAAATAAAGTCTCCCACTGTTTCCACTGTTTCCCCATCTATTTGTCCTGAAGTGATGGGACTGGATGTCATGGTCTTAGTTTTCTGAATGTTGAGCTTTAAGCCAACTTTTTCACTCTCCTCTTTCACGTCCATCAAGAGGCTCTTTAGTTCTTCTTCACTTTCTGCCATAAGGGTGGTGTCATCTGAGGTTATTAATATTTCTCCCAGCAATCTTGATTCCAGCTTGTGCTTCCTCCAGCCCAGCGTTTCTCATTATGTACTCTGCATATAAGTTAAATAAGCAGGGTGACAATATACAGCCTTGATGTACTTCTTTTCCTATTTGGAACCAGTCTGTTGTTCCACGTCCAGTTCTAACTGCTGCTTCCTTACCTGCATACAGGTTTCTCAAGAGGTAGGTCACGGGGTCTGATATTCCCTTCTCCTTTAGAATTTTCCACAGTTTATTGTGATCCACACAGTCAAAGGCTTTGGCATAGTCAAACTATAACACTATATCTCTATGCTATACAAACTATAAAACTAAACATCTCTAATTAGTGCAAGGATTACCATTAATTTATTACTGAAATGCTTATTTCAAGTAGTTCCTGACATAACAAATACAGTACGACACAGAGTTTGGAAATAGCTCTATGCATATTATGATATAATTTAGTGATATTTGTTGTAACTGATCCTTTCTTATCCCTTATCCCCAATTAAGTTTAACTCCCAGTTTCTATTTCATTTTATAAATATTTTTCTCAGATTTTGCTGAATTTGCCTAAAAGGCCAAAGATTCATTACTATATTAAAAGGACTTTAAGCCTAAATTTGAAGGACAATGCTGCAAAGATGAATCATATTAGATAGCATTCCCACTTTCAAGGGGCCTACTATTTGGGAGTTGATACTGTCATGCACCTCCACAGTTACATTATAAAGCAATCAAGGATAATTGATACAATAAATCTGAGCAAAGTACAGAAGAATGAGTAACAAATTTTTACTGGAGACTGGAGAAGGCTTAACAAAGACATTCCATGTCTTCTTCATCTATTAAATGCTTTTCTTGCTTCAATGTCTGTATCAACCTTCTCCAATGTCTTCAATGACAACTGATTGATAATATTGTGGTACTCATTTTGCAAATAATTTTGCAAGTAACATATGCCAGTTAGTATTTACATATAATCAGTTTAGTTCAGTCACTCAGTCGTGTCCAACTTTTACAACCCCATGGAATGCAGTATGCCAGGCTTCCCTGTCCATCACCAACTCCTGGAGCTTACTCAAACTCATGTCCATATAGTTAACATATAATGCTTCTCATTAAGCTTATTAAAGTGTATACTTGTTTGTTTTGTTTTCCCTGAGATTTTAAGATCCTTGAAAAAAGAGATTATATATTATTTATATCCAAATCATATATGCTGGCATACAGCCATGTTTGGTGAGGAATTAAATGCACATTTAATTTATTGAATAAATCACTAAAGAATACATGAGATTTTCACTTTTGCCCATAAAGTGTTAATAGCTGTAGGAATTTCTCACTCACTGCTATGAACTTATGAAAATTTATGCAAGAACTACTTAGAAGGGAAGTAAAGGATGTGATTTTTGCCATCATCCCAAGTTACTGCCTGGAGGAAGTTTCCATACCACAATACAGACAGCAAGAAACCATAGGAGTACAAGGGTTTGTGGTAGTAGAGTCCATGAACTGCGAAGATGGGACCATTGTTCCAGAGGCAGAAGTGACCAGAGAAATGCTTGCAGGAATGAACACATATTTAGCCAGTAATAAAGGTAAATTTAGAGAAGCTAAGTGACTAAGCCCAAGTAAAACCATTTATATTAGGTTTAACAACTGCAAATACATTATTTCATCAACTCTTTGAGTTAAGAATCCTTTGGGTTGTCATTTCACAAACCAGGAAAAGAACATTCAAAGAGTATATAAGCTGCCCAAATATATGGTAATATTAGACCAGAAAAAGCACTTAAACCCAGATATTCTACTATCAAGTTCATCCTTTGATACTAAGGGCACTTTTTTGACCTCTAATCTCTCTTCATATGACTAATCTTTATTTTTTTTTTTTTTTCCAAATAATTTTATTTTATTTTTTTTTTATTTTATTTTTAAACTTTACATAATTGTATTAGTTTTGCCAAATATCAAAATGAATCCGCCACAAGTATACATGTGTTCCCCATCCCGAACCCTCCTCCCTCCTCCCTCCCCATACCATCCCTCTGGGCCGTCCCAGTACACCAGCCCCTGTTG
>NW_011495024.1:4561440-4592862 GCF_000754665.1 Bison bison bison | reverse complement strand
AAGCATCCAGCGTCATGCATCGAACCTGGACTGGCAACTCGTTTCCTACATGATATTTTACATGTTTCATTGCCATTCTCCCAAATCTTCCCACCCTCTCCCTCTCCCACAGAGTCCATAAGACTGTTCAATACATCAGTGTCTCTTTTGCTGTCTCGTACACCGGGTTATTGTTACCATCTTTCTAAATTCCATATATATGCGTTAGTATACTGTATTTATGTTTTTCCTTCTGGCTTACTTCACTCTGTATAATAGGCTCCAGTTTTATCCACCTCATCAGAACTGATTCAAATGTATTCTTTTTAATGGCTGAGTAATACTCCATTGTGTATATGTACCACAGCTTTCTTATCCATTCATCTGCTGATGGACATCTAGGTTGCTTCCATGTCTTGGCTATTATAAACAGTGCTGCGATGAACATTGGGGTACACGTGTCTCTTTCCCTTCTGGTTTCCTCAGTGTTAGAAGACAAATTTCTGTCTCAGCTTCTCAAGATGAATATCCTCAATTGATTTCATCCCATTAATTTTTTTGACAACTACATCAAAATTCTGAATTTTATTAGGTTTTTGGCAGACTAATACTCAAAAGTGCATTTTACTTATTGACTCAAGAAAGTGAAGTCGCTCAGTCGTGTCTGACTCTTTTCGACCCCATGGATTGTAGCCTACCAGGCTTCTCCGTCCATGGGATTTTCCAAGCAAAAATACTGGAGTGGGTTACCATTTCCTTCTCCAGGAGATCTTCCCAACCCAGGGATTGAATTCGGGTCTCCTGCATTGTAGGTAGATGCTTTACTATCTGAGAAGTCAATAAATTCAAGTGTTCCACTGCATATGTATAGTATGAACTTGCTGAGCAGTGACAGTGTGTGAATAAGGCCTAATGGCAGCAACTGATTATTAAATATTAACTCAATCTGAGATAGCTCTGTTGCCTAACTCCTGAAAATATCCACTGTAATCTTCAATAGCATTACAGGTGGACAACAAAGTCTATAATATGGAAGTAATAATCCCATTTCCTCTGAGAAGAAACAACTAGTTTTTGATGTTCATCTTTTATTTTATTGAAGTATAGTTGATTACAATGTTGTGTTGGTGTCTGATGTACAGCAAAGTGTTTCAGTTTAATATATATTTATATATACCACCTTGTTCATTCATTCTATATATAACAGTTTGCATCTGCTGATCCCAAATCCCAATCCATCCCTCTCCATCACTCCTCTCCTTGACAACCACAAGTCTGTTCTCCATGTCTAGGAGTTTGTTTTGTTTTGTAGGTAAGTTCATCTGTGTCATATGTTGGATTCCACATACAAGTGATATATGGTATTTGTCTTCCTCTTTATCACTTACTTGAGTACAATCATCTCTAGGTCCATCCATGTTGCTGCAAAGGACAGTATTTCAACTTTTTTATGGTTAAGCAGTATTCCTTTGTACAGATGTATGACTGCTTGTTTATCCATTCATCTGTTGATGGACATTTATGTTGCTTCCATGTTTTGGCTATTGTAAATAGTGCTGCAGGGAACCTAGGGGTGTCTTCATTTTTTTTGAATTATAGTTTTTTCCAGTGACGTTCATTTCCAGATAACACACAGACTGAAATATGTGCAGAGAGTGTGTGCAAATATGAGGACAGGTTTCATTTTAGGGATTATTGAAAAAGAATTGAGCCATTTAAACTGATAAAGGAAAAGCCTGAAGAACACTAATGATGATATTAAATATTTTAAAGTGTTTCTATGAAAGAAGTATCAAGTTTATTTTATGTAGTTCCCTCAGGTAAATGTGCATCTAGAAGTGCCCAAGAGAATTTGGAATCAATATGAAGGACAGCTTCCTAACAAAGAAGAAAAAAATTAGTTCCCATTTTGTTCCTGGAAACATCCAAACAGAGGCTGTGTGATGCTTCAGAAATGTAATGTAGTGAACCATTTCTTTTCTTCACTCTTACCAAAGCTTCCTTAAGCTAGTATGAAACATCCAGAGATACCACTTGCCCACATGTGAGCCACAGCCACAGAGCTTCTTTGAGCTTCGTTTTCTGTTTTCAATATGCCTAATTTCTTACTCCTGGCTCCATCTCCTACTTAAAAAGGCTCCTGTCTTTTAGATTTGTTACTGATATTTGGATTCTCAGATCTGATATCTTGTTCAGAGTTCAGTTCAGTTCAGTTCACTCGCTCAGTTGTGTCAGACTCTTTGCGACCCCATGAATCACAGCACGCCACGACTCCCTGTTCATCACCAACTCCCGGAGTTTACCCAAACCCATATCCATCGAGTCGGTGATGCCATCCAGCCATCTCATCCTATGTTGTCCTCTTCTCCTCCTGCCCCCAATCCCTCCCAGCATCAGGGTCTTTTCCAGTGAGTCAACTCTTCACATGAGGTGGCCAAAGTATTGGACTTTCAGCTTCAGCATCAGTCCTTCCAATGAACACTCAGGACTGATGTCCTTCAGAATGGACTGGTTGGATCTCCTTGTAGTCCAAGGGACTCTCAAGAGTCTTCTCCAACACCACAGTCCAAAACTATCAATTCTTCGGCGCTCAGCTTTCTTCACAGTCCAACTCTCACATCCATACATGACCACTGGAAAAACCATAGCCTTGACTAGACGGACCCAGAGTTAGTTCCACTCAATCTTTCCTCTCTGAAAACTGTTTAGTAAAATGTGATGCAGTCTAAGGAGCAAATATAAAAAATGGGATTGTATTAAAGAGTCCAGTATGACAGATTGCTTTATATAACCTGCAAAGTCCCCACTACTTTAGGTTTCCATCATTCTATAGTTAATATCCCCTACATTTTAATGAATGTGGTTTCCTTCTTAAAAGAGATTAATAATTTAATAAAAAAACTATACTTATATACCTATACACCTTAAAAATAATTATGTAGGTTATTGTTTTTACAATTTAAAATTTCAATAAGGATATTTATAAATTCACTTGTCTTTTCTCAACACAATACCTCCAATGAACATCATTGACTTCATATCTGTTGTTAGTCAATTAAATATAAAGTGGTGTCTAGAATATCTCTGGCTGCTGAAAAGGTATTTTTCCTTAACTTGCTCTCTTTATCCTCTTCTCCCTTCTCCATTCCTTTCTTATCCTACATACTTGGATGTGTTTCTTTTCCACACTAATCCTTTATTGTATATCATCTTCCTATAAATCAAGGTCTCCAATCTCCAATCTCTGGGATCTAATGCTTGATGATCTGAGGTATAACTGATGTAATAATAATGGAAATAAAGTGCACAATAAATGTAATGTACTTGAATCATTGCAAAACCATCCTCCCCACCCTTCCCTGTCCATGGAAAAATTGTCTTCTGTGAGACTAGTCCCTGATGCCAAAAAAGTTGGGGACCATTGCTACAAATGACTGGAACTTTCATTCTATCTGATTAATAAATAGCACAGTATTTATTATCTCTTTATAGTATAAGATTTTTCTGTAGATCTATTGACCTCAAGCCAAGTTTTCCATAACATTTAGCAAATTCATTGGGAACTTCATTCTCCACTAATGTAATAAAGTAAATAGCATGCTATATTTTAATGGTGTTTTAACACTTATGGAAGAATTTTCTTCTAAATTTTTCAAAAATATAATTCATAAAATTTTTCTTATATCATTTCTTTCAATATTTCCAGGGTTTCCTGACCCAGTTGCATCAAAGGTTTTACATGGTAGTAAATTAATGAGCTTACTCTAGTTCTTTGTAACTAAAGATGAAAGATGTACTGTCTATAAATGCTTTCTCTAGGTTATTTTTTAAGTATTTAATACAACATTTCAATTTATGCAAACCTTTTAATAATCTAAAATCCTTGCATAAATATTTTTGTAAAGATGGAAAATTAGAAAGGATAAATCATAAAAAGTTTTCAAAATCCTAAGATTCAGTGATCTTTCTGATGAGGAAAATAATAAAAAAAGAAAAATAAATAAATAAAATTTATAATTAGTAAGCTCATATTACATTGCTACAGGTGTCACCTACAAGTTATAATTCTTAAAGTTGTTTTGATTCTGCTCTGATTTTTGTGTTATCATATAGGCTAGAAGTAAACTTTATACTCTTTGATCCATATTTGAAGTTACTCTACAACTGAGATTAATCAACTATTTAACTTCTATTTTTGAGCTAAGGAGAGTCACTGAATAATTTTGTTATCCCATTAGTGGTGGTGATTTAGTCACTAAATTGTGCCTGACTCTTGAGACCCCATGGATTGTAGCCTGCCAGGCTCCCCTGTCGATGAGATTCTCCTTGAAAGAATACTGAAGTGGGCTCCCATTTCCTTCTCCAGGGGATCTTCCCGTCCCAGGGATTGAATCCAGGTCTCCTGCATTGCAGGCAGATTCTTTACCAACTGAGCTATGAGGGAAGCCCTTGTTATCCCATTTGTACTCAATAAATGGATACTCTGGGATTTTTTTCCCTAATATCTATACCATCCATATTTTCATATAAAATATTGGTTCTGGAAATCACTGGATGACCTAAGATGGCTCACTGACTATAGTTCTGCCGATAAAAGTCCCACATTGTGTGTGTGTGTGTGTGTAAATTATGCCTATAATGCACTGTTTATGATTTTTAAGCTTCAGTTTCTGAAATATAGAATAGGAAGTTGGAAAAAATTGCAAAGGTATCTTGAATCCTAGGGTGTTTTTTAATAGGATTTTCATACTTAATTCAATAACAATATTTTAAATCCTTGATTTTATTGCTTTTTTCTAGACTCAATATGACATTTTTGTTGTTGTACTCACATGTCCAAACTGATCACATGGATCACAGTCTTGTCTAACTCAATAAAACTATGAGCCATGCCATATATGGCCACCCCACATGAACAGGTCACAGTGGAGAGATCTGACAAAACGTGGTCCACTGGAGAAGGGAATGGCAAACCACTTCAGTATTCTTGGTTGTAAACCCCATGAACAGTATGAGAAGACAAAAAGATATAACACTGAAAGATGAACCACCAAGGTTGGTAGGTTCCCAATATACTACTGGATAAGAGAGGAGAAATACCACCACAAAGAATAAAGAGATGGAGCCAAAGCAAAAACAACACCCAGTTAGGCATGTGACTGATGATGGAAGTAAAGACTGATGTTAAAAGAACAATAGTGCAGAGGAATGCAACTCCATTCCTGGAATGTTAACTCCATTAATCAAGGTAAATGGAAAATGGTCAAACAAGAGATGGCAAGAGTGAACATTGACATTTTAAGAATCAGTGCACTAACATGGACCAGAATGGGTGAATTTAATTCAGATATTCATTATATCTACTAATGTGAGCAAGCATCCATTAGAAGAAATAGAGTGGCCCTCATAGTCAATAAGAGTCCAAAATGCAGCACTTGGGTGCAGTCTCAAAAATGACAGAATGATCTCTGTTTGTTTCCTAGGCAAACCATTCAATATCACAGTAATCCAAGTCTATGTCCCAAAAACTAATGCTGAAGACTGAAGTAAAAAAAAGATGTCCTTTCATCATAGGGAGCTGGAATGCAAAAGTAGGAAGTCAAGAGAAACCTGGAATAACAGGTAATTTGACTTGGAGTACAAAATGAAGCAGGGCAAAGGCTACTAGAGTTTTGCCAAGATTACACATTAGTCATAGCAAATATCCACCTCCAGCATCTTAAGAGATGACTTTACACATGAACATCACGAGATGCTCAATACTGAAATCAGACTGATTATATCCTCTGCACCCAAAGGTGGAGAAGCTCTATACAGTCAGTAAAAATGAGACCAGAAGCAGATTGTGGCTCAGATCATGGAATCCTTAGTACCAAATTCAGACTTAAATTGAAGAAAATAGGGAAAACCAGTAGACCATTCAGGTATGACCTAAACCAAATCCCTTACAATTATACAGTGGAAGTGACAAATAGATTTAAGGACTAGATCTGGTAGAATTCCTGAAGAACTATGGACAGAGGTTTAAAACAATGTATAGGAGGGAAAAATAAATGCAAAAAGGCAAAAGGTTGTCTGAGGCCTTACAAATAGTTAAGAAAAGATGAGAAGTGAAAGGCAAAGGAGAAAAGGAAAGATACACCCATCTGAATGCAGAGTTCCAAAGAATAGCAAGGAGAGAAAGGAAACCCTTCCAAAGTGAACAATGCAAAGAAATAGAGGAAAATAATAGAATGGGAAAGACTAGAGAGTGCTTCAAAAAAATTAGAGATACCAAAGGAACATTTCATGCAAAAATGAGCACAATAAAGGCCAGAAATGGTATGGAGTTAATAGAAGAGGAAGATATTAAGAGGTGGCAAGAACACAGAAGAACTATACAAAAAAGATCTTCATGACCCAGATAATCATGGTGTGGTTATCCAGGTGTGATCACTCACCTGGAGCAAGACATCCTGGAATGTGAAGTTAAGTGGGCCTTAGAAAGCATCACTACGAACAAAACTAGTGGAGGTGGTGGAATTCCAGCTGAGCTATTTCAAATCCTGAAAGATGATGCTGTGAAAGTGCAGCACTGAATATGCCAGCAAATTTGGAAAACTCAACCGTGGCCACAGGACTGGAAAAGGTCAGCTTTCATTCCTATCCCAAAGAAAGGCAATGTCAAAGAATGTTCATACTACTGCACAATTGCACTCGTCTCACATGCTAGCAAAGTAATGCTCAAAATTCTCCAAGCTAGGCTTCAACAGTACATGAACCAAGAATTTCCAGATATTCAAGATGGATTTAGAAAAGGCAGAGGTACAAGAGAGCAAATTGCCAACATCTGTTGGATCATAGAAAAAGCAAGAGAGTTCCAGAAAAAACATCTACTTCTGCTTTATTGACTATGCTAAAGCCTTTGATTGTGTGGATCACAACAAACTGTGGAAAATTATTAAAGATATGGGGGTACCAGACCACATTAACAGCCTCCTGAGAAATCTATATGCAGGTCAAGAAGCAACAGTTAAAATGGGACATGGAACAACAGACTGATTCCAAACTGGAAAAGGAGCATGTCAAGTTTGTATACTGTCCCCCTGCTTATTTAACTTATATGCAGAGTACATCATGTGAAATGCTGGGCTGGATGAAGCACAAACTGGAACCAAGATTGCTGGGAGAAATATCAATAACCTCAGATATTCAGATGACACCACCCTTACGGCAGAAAGCGAAGAGGAACTAAAGATCCTCTTGATCAAAGTGAAAGAGTAGAGTGAAAAAACTGGCTTAAAGCTCAACATTCAAAAAATGAAGATCATGGCATCCAGTCCCATCATTTCATGGCAAAATATATGGGGAAACAATGCAAACTATAACAGTTTATTTTCTTAGGCTCCAAAATCATTGCAGATGGTGATTTCATCCATGTATTTCATCCATGAAATTAAAAGATGCTTGCTCTTTGGAAGGAAAGTTATGACCAACCTAGATAGCATATTCAAAAGCAGAGACATGACTTTGCCAACAAAGGTTCGTCTAGTCAAAGCTATGGTTTTTCCAGTAGTCATGTATGAGAGAGTTTGATCATAAAGAAGGCTGAGTACTAAAGAATAGATGGTTTTGCACTGTGTTGGAGAAGACTCTTGAGAATTCCTTGGACTTCAAGGAGATCCAACCAGTCCATCCTAAAGGAAATCAGTCCTGAATATTCATTAGAAGGACTGATGCTAAAGCTGAAGCTCCAATACTTTGGCCACATGAGGAGAAAAACTGACTTATTGGAAAAGACCCTGATGCTGAGAAAGATTGAAGGCTTGAGGAGAAGGGGACAACAGAGGATCAGATGGTTGGATGGCATCACCAACATGATGGACTTGAGTTTGAGCAAGCTTTGGGATTTGATGATGAACAGGGAAACTGACATGCTGGAGTCCATGTGGTCGCGAATGGTTGGACTCGACTGAGCAACTGAATTGAACTGAACTCACATGCCATCATTGTTTTTAAATATATAATTAAATTAGAATACTGATATAATAAAAGCAATCAACATTGAAGATTAGGAACAACAGCACTGCATCTACATTTTATAAGGTAGAAATGTTCTAGAGCAGGGATTGAAAAACTTTCTGTTAAGCTTTGTTAATAAATACTTTTTGCTTTGTGGCAAAGAAGGTCTCTGTCACAGCAATTCAACTCTGCTGTTTTAGTGCAAGAGCATAGACAAGCAAATGAATGGTGGTAGATATGTTCCAATAGCATTTTACTTATTTAAAATTGGCAAGGGTCTGTGTTTTGTTCACAGGCCATATTTGCCAACCCTTGTCCTAGGGCGTAGACCTCTAATCACAAGTTTCATTGTGTCATTATCTTTTAGACAGGAAACACACAGCATCAGTTAATCAGAAAGCAGATAAAATGAAGTACTGTTTAGATTTTTCTACTGTATTTAGTATCAAGACACAGCTTCATTCACTTTACCAGAAAAAAGTGACCTTGATGTTTAATAGTGTCAGTGTAAGACGCTGATTCATAACTTGCTCCTTTTCCAGTCTGGAATATTTGACCCTTATTTTTCCTTTGGCCCATAGCCTAATACAATTAAACTAAACAAATGCTTCACTAAGTTTTTTTGTATTTAAACTTTATTTTTTAAAACATAGGTTTTTAAAAAGTAAAACCCAAAGTTTAACTTTCTTTAGGCATATGGGGTGAGGTTTAAGAAATGACCCTTCAAAACCTTTGTGAGAAGGAAGCTTGGCTGCCATGCAGCATTGATTTTATGATGTATCAGTCATCACTTCATTAGAGATGGTGCTTAATCTTTAGGATGTGAGTCATCTCATACTCATAGCCTCCAGAAATTTATCATAGAGACATACGATATAGGAAGCCATTAGCTGAGGAACAGCAACTTTAAAATGATGCATATGTGCTATTGCCAGCTCCTATATTGTGCTGCTTTGGCAGAGCCCTATCACATTTCCAGTGCCCTCTATATTGAAAAACATTCTGTGCTGATGGAACCCTTATCTAACTGAGATGTTTCCTGGGATCTAAGTTATCCTTCAACAACCCATTTTGTTGCTCAGGTTTCCTTTCTCAACATACAGCTTGAAACTCCCACCTTACAGATCATATTCCTACAAAAGTTGACCACAGTAAGATTTGAATTTAAACTAAAAGGCTGAAATTTTCAGAATTCAGGGTTGCTTTTATAAAGGCAAAACTCTAGACACATGGGCTATTTATTCAACAAATATGTACTCATTGCCACTTATGTCAGATCAGATCAGTCGCTCAGTCGTGTCCGACTCTTCGCGACCCCACGAATCGCAGCACGCCAGGCCTCCCTGTCCATCACCAACTCCCGGAGTTCACCCAGACTCACGTCCATCGAGTCAGTGATGCCATCCAGACATCTCATCCTCTGTCGTCCCCTTCTCCTCTTGCCCTCAATCCCTCCCAGCATCAGAGTCTTTTCCAATGAGTCAACTCTTTGCATCAGGTGGCCAAAGTACTGGAGTTTCAGCTTTAGCATCATTCCTGCCAAAGAAATCCCAGGGCTGATCTCCTTTAGAATAGCACCATCTTTTCACATGCTGAGGGGTCAATACACTGCCCCTGACCTCACAATGCATAGTAACATATGGGTATCTGTGTGTGAGAAATAAACATGTAAATCAATGATGACAGCAACATTACAATATTACAGCATAACATTGTGTGGTAAACAGGTAAATGTGAGAGTGAAGACATTAAATCATTATCATCCTGGCCTAGGGCAGTGCAGAGAGATACAAGTTTCAGAACTCACAAAGGAAATGAAATAGACTGAGCTTTAAAGATAAGAAGGATCTGGGGACTTCCCTGGTGGTCTAGTGGTTGAGACACAGCCCTTCCACTGCAGGGGGCACAGGTCCGATCCCTGGTTGGAGAACTAGGATTCCACACATCGCAGGACCCAGCCCCCAGGCCACCCAAAAAAAGAAAGATGGAGCAACAAAATGTAAAGAAATTACATGGGACTAAAAATAATTGCATGCATGGACAGTTAGGGCAAATTCTGGACAAAAGATACAAAGAGACCAAAAAACCCAACTGCCACTTCTAAAGAGTCTAGAACAAAAGCAGGGTACTACACATGCCCCCTGCACACAACATCCCTAAGGGGTGGGCAAATCACCTAAGCCATCCATCCAGCCCCGCCCCTTGACAAACCGCTACCCTCACCCCATGTAAGGAACAAGCTCAATCCCTGCTCAAGGAGCAAAAAAACAAGGGAAACTGTTGTTGTCCCTCCCTCCTGCTGCAGCAGTAACCCCAATAAAGCCTTGACTGAAAAATAAATAAAGATGAGGAGGAATTTAAAGAGAAAAGAGTATTTCAGAAAGAGGAAGCAACAGCACAAAGGCTTAGAGGTGTGACATAGCATGGTGTGATTTCATATAGAAATGAAAAATAACTAGTATCAGTGAGCTTAGAGTAAAGAACAAACAAGAAATAAAGGTGGAAAAATGAACAGGGCTTAGAGTCAATGGGCTGATAACTTTTCAGCTAAAAGTAATAGGGAACTTTCAAAACTTCAGGCAGGTGCATGTGGTTAGCTTGGCAATTTATACTGATTACCAAATGATATCCATGGAGAAGGCAATGGCACCCCACTCCAGTACTCTTGCCTGGAAAATCCCACGGACGGAGGGTCTGGTGGGCTGTAGTCCATGGGGTCACTAAGAGTCAGACACGACTGAGTGGCTTCACTTTCACTTTTCACTTTCATGCATTGGAGAAGGAAATGGCAACCCACTCCAGTGTTCTTGCCTGGAGAATCCCAGGGACGGGGGAGCCTGGTGGGCTGCCATCTATGGGGTCGCACAGAGTTAGACATGACTGAAGTGACTTAGCAGCAGCAGCAGCAAATGATATCCAAATAAATGTGTTGGAGGTAGAACTCAAAGAGAGGATTCCAGATTGGAGATTTGGGTTTGGGGAGTCATCTGCATATATATGATTTCTGAAAACATTGACTTAAATAGTAAATACATAAATGAAAAATACACATAGAGCAAGAAATGAAATTTTAAGGAACACATCCCTCTAGATTGGACAAAGGAAATAGGTGAGCAGTGACTATAAGAAAAAAAAAAAGAAAGAAATGAAAACCAGGGAAGAACATTTCTAGAATGTGGTCATAACTAACAGTTATATAAAAGATGTTAATGTGAAAAGATGACCCAAAATTAACCATTACTTTGTCAAGACAGTTATATGAAATGAGAAGCATGAATGTTAATCTGTTGAGACATGGGTTGGGGCAAGAAAGCATCAACAATAATTTTAAGCTACCCTACTTAAACTTTCAAAAATCAATGTAATTCATCATATTAAAACATGAATGAAGAAGAAAAACATATGACCTTTTCAATAGATACAGAAAAATCATTTGACAAAAATTCAGCATGCATTCTTGATAAAACAAACAAAACAACTATAACCATCAGGAATAGAAGTAAACTTTCTAACCTGATAAAAGGTATCTACAAAATACTTTAGATTTAACAATATACTTAATGGAGAGACTAAAATTTTTCTATTGAGTTTGGGAGCAAGAGAAGAATGTCTTCTCTCAAAAGCCCTATCTTACATTGTACTGGAAGTTCTCGTCAATGTGCCAATAAAAGGATCCAACGCTCAATGGCAAAAAGGTTGATTCCAGGACTGCAGCAGGAAAAAGATGTTCCTGGAATGTAGTGTATGTTATAAAGTAAGGAAGTATCCAAAAATCAGAGAGACAGAGACAGAGACTTGTAGAGGAACAAAGACAGAGAGAGACAAAAAGGCACCATTTATATACACCCCAGTAATAATGGCCACAGATAGGATCCACCAATGTGTATTAAAGTCCAGTTTTGAGCTACATCTGTACTAATGCAATAAAATCACTGTGGTGATGTTGCACCAAACAATAAGTTCAAATAATCCATTGAAAATACATTTCAAAATCTATTTAGGAATAGCTATTAGAACATCTATTAGAAACAGAAGGAAAATGGACAATTCAGAATTACTTTATACACATATGACAAATATTGGGTTTAAAGTTTGAAATTTCCATGGATTAAATGATTGACTAATTTCATGATCACTTCATTTCAAACTTGATTTTACATAAGTAAAATCTATAAAGAGTCATATAAAAATTATTGACTTCTAATACACTGAGAAAGTCTATCTGGTTCATTCATTGACTAGAAATAATGATTAAATATTATTAAACAAGTGAAATTAAATGACACCATCCTCTATTTCTGTGCCCACACTCCTTCCCCCTAACCCTATGCCTCTTCCTGCATTTCTTATTTAGTGAACAATAATGCCACCTACTGAGACGTTCCAGCCAGAAATCTTGACTCATTTCTGTCTTCCTGAGTTCATCCCCTATGTTTTCAAGTTTTGTGGATTCTCATTAAATAAATCACAGATCTATATCCATGCTCCTAAAACTTCATCTTGAGATTTTGTTTCTTTACTGGTTTATAGAAACCACCTCATAACTTATCCTTCTGATTCCTCTCTCACTCCACTCAATTGTCAAAGTGATCTTTCAAAGATACTAATCTGAATGTTCAACTCTCTTGCTTGAAAACTTCCAGTTACTCATGACTTCATGCATGAAGACTCCTTAGAGGTCACCATTCCATATCACTTCTATTCACACTGCCAGCCCTATTTGCAATTCCCTGAAGGTCACATTTTCCTAAAATGGCCTCTGTACCTGCTCCTCCCCAAGGAGACCTTGAAACACCCTCTCCCCACTGCCAGTGGCTGTCAAAATCCAGTGTTCCTTTAAAGTTCTACTTGGCTATTAACTCCTCTCAAGTCCTCTCTTGGGATCCATCAGTCAAGAGTTGGCACCCCATTTACTGAACCCACTCCACTCACTCCTACCAATATCAACTTCTCACACTGTTTTATAACTGCTTGCTTGTTTATCTGCTCCCCCTCCAGACTCTGAAATCTTCTAAAATAATCCATATTTTTTATTATGTTTAATCAACTGAGTCTAGAACTGTGCCTGTCTTAATACACTTTTAACAATTTAAGAAAAGTGTTTAAAATTTATAAGGCATGTTGTGAGCAAATCTGTTTGTCACCACTCCAAATCTGTTACTTTAATCTGCAATATTAAAATGATTTAAATAACAATCTTATCATTAATATGGTTGCAATTACCTTTAATAATCAAGATTTTCTTATAGACCCCAAATTAAAATAGACAAGTTTGTTTAATACATGGATTATTTTCTCACTATTGGTCTCTAAGAAAGTTACTGTTGGATGTTATCCCAAGTGAAGAGTGGTTCTACTAATTAAAGTGCTTATGCAACACCTACTTAAATTGCATTAAACTTTATTCACCTTAAGTACTAAGCTTACAACTTTTTCATTTAGCAATATGCTCCAAAGGTCTAGTGGAATATTCTCTTTTTTAAAATCTGGAGGATTGAAGAAAGGGATTTGCATCCATAGACTAAAGACCTTGTAAAAGATGCACCATGAATCTTAAGTGCATTCTTGCATTGAAATCCCAAGCTTCTTATTCTCTTGAGCTCCCCACTCTGCTGTTCTAGTTCTGAGTGGGCTCTGTATTGCACAGATGCAGTCTATCAGAACCTCCCATCCTGCCTTCCTGGCCGATTTCTAGCCCGTCACCCTTCTAATTTCCCTCTCAGTGCTGTGGTGAGATCCTGTTTGGTGCTCATGCTGGCTCATGCAGGCACGGCTTGGAAGTTCAGAGAGATTTGTGTCCTGCAGGGTAAACATTTAACCAATAGAAAAGGGGGGTTGGTAGACAAAGGGGGTTAATAGATCAGTTCCCCTTTGCCTTCCCAAGCAATGGTCCTGAGCTGTATTGTGCCCTAGTATCAGTAGTCAGTCACCCTAGAAGTGGCCAGTTCTGTGATTCATCTTTGTGTTGACTTTTCTCCTTCCCTGCCTCCATCCCCTCACCCCTTACTTCTGCTTCCTGGATTGGGCTTTCCACTAGAGTTACTAAACCCTCTGCCTTCACACGTGCTTTCTGGGAATCCCAGGCTTAGACAGCTTGTCTAGGAAATATTTTATCTCTCAATGGTCTGTTTCCTGGGTTAACACAGGAGTCAATAAAACGTTAAGTATCAGCAAAAATCTTTAACAGGGGTCATTTCTTCTCTTGCCTGGCATTCCAAAATCTGAATTTACTTTCCATCCCTGATTCAAAAGAAGTAGACCATCATTTTGCACCCTATTTTCATTGGCATTTAACACTATTCTATGAAGCTCAGTTTCAAAGATCTGGCCAAGACCTATTCTTCCTTCTCCTATGGATAGGACTTCTAGACATGGCCCACATCTCTAAAAGTCTGCATTGATACAGAATTTAATTCCACAAAAATACAGTTCAGTTTGCCATTGTTGTTATTACTGTTGATGTTATTGCTATTTCTAAATGCAAGATACTTTGTCGGTACGAGATGTGGATTACAACACTGAATCAGGGACTCATCCTCTGCCTTCAGTAAGTTCTCAGTACAGAGCAGGGGTCGGTACTATATACAACTCCACAAAGCAGGCAGACATGCTGTAACAGGTACCTGAAGGGAGCCTAAAGGAACGGAGAGGGTGTGGGGCTTCATCACTCACAGTGACTAGAGAAATCAGAGAGAATTTCAAGGGTGGGAGGAACTGTTAAACAGTTTTCCTGCATGTACACAGGAAGGCTATAGTTAATAAATATTGAACAATGATCTGCACAATGCAAAAGTCAGCTGAACTACTGACATGACCTTAACTCCCAAGGAGTCCCTATATAGCACAAATGAAATGTTTCTTGAAGTCCAAGACAATTTCTTAGGTATCTTTGTAGCCTCCACAGAAAAAACAGCATGTGTTGTCTTCTGCATACTAACAGGACGTTAATTGTTTATTGGATAGAATCATGAGTAAGCAGTAACAGAAACATACACAGTAGCCTCTCCCCTCAATGCCAATCTCCCCATGGCAACCTGCAGCCCAACACTCGTGCTTCTTGCCACCCTACCTGTCAGCCATAATCCTCAGGTTTAGTCCTGCAAGGTTTGAATGATACCAGCTGTGCTTGGTGCAAAGCAAAAGAGAAAGCAAAAACTTTTCACGCTACTCAGTAAGACTCAAAGGAGGTGTTAAGTAAATGTTAGACACTCTCTCTGGATTTCCATCCCCCTCCCCCGTAAAAAAAAAAAAAAACAAAAACAAAAAAAACCTGGTATTTATTTGAAGATTAGAGCCATGTCATGCTGATTTCAAAAGCTAGGCTGGGAAGATTATTTGGATAACATATAACACAACTCAACTCTGATCCTTAATATTTAAAATGTCTTCTTAATTTCTAAAGTAAATGATTAAGTGTATTAACTTTAAGGAAGTCTTCCAAAGTTTTGTTTTTACAGGAGAAATATTAACAGATTTATTTTTGTTTTTGTCCATGTATAAAATGAAAATCTTATGTTGACTGTAAAAAATAAATAAATAAATAAAATGTCTTTAATTTACAGGGTTGTCAACATTTCCCCAGTCACATCTTGCCATTTTCTAATTTTGCTTCTGTGTAGAACTTTGGAAAATATAAGCTCATTTTTTTTTTTTTTTGCTTTTCTTATTCACAATATATTCATTGTTGTTGGCTAACTTAGTGTTCTTACTAAATTTGTTTTTCTGTTGTGTTAATTCTTTTATCCTCCTAGGTGCTAGGTAGCTATGAATAGTCTGAATAGTCTATGTACAGTCTTGATATTAGGAATAAAATACCCTTATGATCCTCAGTATCCTCTTCTAAAGGATCATTGTGGGTTGTTTGAGACCACTAGTCTTAAACAGAATATCAAACAATTATAAGAGGCTTGTAAAAATTATCCTACATTATATTGTACTAAATATCCCATTTTCCTCTTTGAATTGACCTTCACTGGAAAGGGGGGAGTCGTGGAGATGGGGTTCCACGAACCATTTTGACTTGCTTCAGCCAATGACATGTGAAAGTAATGGTGTCATTTCTGGGCAGAAGTGTTTGATGACTCAGAACTTCCCTTTTTACTCTACTTTGATCACTGGTGATGTTCCAGATAAGGGATGCTTTGTCACTTTGGGTCATAGAGAAAAGGTAATGCAGGGCAGAACAGAAATCCAACTTTAATGAAGTATGATTCAAAAATAAATCTTTGTTTTCATAAACTATGGAGATTTTGAGGTCACTTACTATTACAAAATAATCAAGCCAATTCAGAAATACAAACTTTTCTTCAAAGAATTTTCTAAGGAAGGTGTCCTACCAGGTGTGGTAGGTAGACAGAATGGTCCCCAGAGATGTCCATCCCAAAGCTGTTCCTTAATTTCTGGAACCTGTGAATGTGTTACCTTACTCAGAAAAGGGACTTTGTAGATGTAACTAAAGCAATGAACCTTAAAAGAGTGAGATTTTCAAAAGATTCCAGTTCAGTTCAGTTCAGTTCAGTCGCTCAGTTGTGTCCAAACCTTTCCGACTCCATGAACCGCAGCACGCCCAGCCTCACTGTCCATCATCAATTCTAGGAATTTACCCAAACCCATGTCCATTGAGTCAGTGATGCCATCCAACCATCTCATCCTCTGTTGTTCCCTTCTCCTCCTGCCCCCAATCCCTCCCAGCATCAGGGTCTTTTCAAATGAGTCAGCTCTTCGCATCAGGTGGCCAAAGTATTGGAGTTTCAGCTTCAACATTAATCCTTCCAGTGAACACCCAGGACTGACCTCCTTTAGGATGGACTGGTTGGATCTCCTTGCAGTCCAAGGGATTCAAAAGATTCTTTTCCAACACCACAGTTCAAAAACATCCATTTTTCTGTGCTCAGCTTTCTTTATAGTCCAACTCTCACATCCATACATGACCACTGGAAAAACCATAGCCTTGACTAGATGGACCTTTCTTGACAAAGTAATGTCTCTGCTTTTTAATATGCTGTCTAGGTTGGTCATAACTTTTCTTCCAAGAGGCAAGCATCTTTTAATTTCATGGCTGCAATCACCATCTGCAGTGATTTTGGAGCCCAGAAAAGTAAAGTCAGCCACTGTTTCCACTGTTTCCCCATCTGTTTGCCCTGAAGTGATGGGACTGGATGCCATGATCTTAGTTTTCTGAATGTTGAGCTTTAAGCCAACTTTTTCACTCTCCACTTTCACTTTCATTAAGAGGCTCTTTAGTTTTCTTCTCTTTCTGCCATAAGGGTGGTGTCATCTTAGGTTATTGATATTTCTCCCAGCAATCTTGATTTCAGCTTGTGCTTCCTCCAGCCCAGCGTTT
Source organism: Bison bison bison (assembly GCF_000754665.1). Lineage (NCBI taxonomy): Eukaryota > Metazoa > Chordata > Mammalia > Artiodactyla > Bovidae > Bison > Bison bison. Next base: position 4,575,539 of record NW_011495024.1, on the reverse strand, counting down.
CTCATGATGTACTCTGCATAGAAGTTAAATAAGCAGGGTGACAATATACAGCCTTGACGTACTCCTTTGCCTATTTGGAACCAGTCTGTTGTTCCATGTCCAGTTGTAACTGTCGCTTCCTGACCTGCATACAGGTTTCTCAAAAGGCTCTGGTATTCCCTTCTCCTTTAGAATTTGCCACAGTTTATTGTGATCCACACAGTCAAAGGCTTTGGCATAGTCAATAAAGCAGAAATAGATGTTTTTCTGGAACTCTCTTGCTTTTACCATGATCCAACGGATGTTTTGGCAATTTGATCTCTGGTTCCTCTGCCTTTTCTAAAACCAGCTTGAACATCTGAAGTTCATGGTTCATGTATTGCTGAAGCCTGGCTTGGAGAATTTTGAGCATTACTTTACTAGTGTGTGAGATGAGTGCAATTTTGCGGTAGTTTGAGCGTTCTTTGGCATTGCCTTTCTTTAAGATTGGAATGAAAACTGACCTTTTCCAGTCCTGTGGCCACTACTGAGTTTTCCAAATTTGCTGACATATTGAGTGCAGACTTTCACAGCATCATCTTTTAGGATTTGAAAGAGTTCAACTGGAATTCCATCACCTCCACTAGCTTGTTTTGTAGTGATGCTTTCTAAGGCCCACTTGACTTCACATTCCAGGATGTCTGGCTCTAGGTGAGTGATCACAGTATCCTGATTATCTGGGTCATGAAGATCTTTTTTGTACAGTTCTGTGTATTCTTTCCACCTCTTAATATCTTCTTCTTCTGTTAGGTCCATATCATTTGTGTCCTTTATTGAGCCCATCTTTGCATGAAATATTCCCTTGGTATCTCTAATTTTCTTGAAGAGATCTTTAGTCTTTCCCATTCTATTGATTTCCTCTATTTCATTGCATTGATTCCTGAGGAAGGCTTTCTTATCTCTCCTTTCTAGTCTTTGGAACTCTGCATTCAGATGCTTGTATCTTTCCTTTTCTCCTTTGCTTTTCACTTCTCTTCTTTTAACAGCTATTTGTAAGCCCTCCTCAGACAGCTATTTTGCTTTTTTGCATTTCTTTTTCTTGGGGATGGACTTGATCCCTGTCTCCTGTAAAATGTCACAAACCTCCATCCATAGTTCATCAGGCTCTCTGTCTATTAAATCTAGTCCCTAAATCTATTTCTCACTTCACTGTATAATCATAAGGGATTTGATTTAGGTCATACCTGAATGGTCTCGTGGGCCTTTAATGACATGGGCCTTTAAAAACAGAAGTTTCTCTGGCTTGAAGTGCAGCTGAAGATGAAGTCAGAGAGATGATTTAAGGAGTGAGATGGACTCCAATGGGGCTTCCCTGGTGGCTCAGCAGTAAAGAATTCATCCTCCAATGCAGGAGACATGGGTTCCATCCCTGGGTAGGAAAGATTCCCTGAAAGAGGAAATGGCAATCCATTCCAGTATTTTTGCTTGGGAAATCCCATGGGCAGAGGAGTCTGGTAGGCTATAGTCCATGAAGTCACAAAGAGTTGGACATGACTTAGTGACTAAACAACAAGGACTCCATCGAACAGATGCTGATTTGAAGATAGAGATTGAGGGGGAGGGGAGTTGCAACTAGGGTCTCAGGTGGTCTGAAGGAGCTGAGAGAGCTTTCCAATGATTGCCAGCAAGGAAAAGGGAACCCTAGTTCCATGACCCCAAATAACTAAGCTTAGCTAACAACCTGTATAAGTTTAGGAATGGATTTATTCTTAGAGCCTCAAGAAAGAATGCATACATCATGAAAAGTTGAGATGTAGGTCTTATGATATTCTAAGCAAAGAGATTAGCTGAGCCACATTGGACCCAGCATTCTAACCTACAGAATTATGAGATAATAAATTTGTGTTTTATTTTACAACTGCATTTGTGTTCATTTGTATGACAGTGATAGATAATGAGTACACTAATTTTGTGATTTAAGAGTAACATGGATTGACACATATTTTTCTAATATGATTAAATGATGTAATGGAATGGTTATTGAACCTGGTAGAAAAAAACACAGGCTAATAACAGGCTAATAATTTCATCCCTCACTTTCTGGCCACTACACCTATGGTAAATTGTGTATTTATAAGAATTTCCTAACCTACAAAAGAAAACTTGACTTGTTTACTTCACAAAGTTATGGATGTTTTTTAAAATAAACATACATAATCTAGTCCTTGATATATTAGGTTGATGAAAAAATAATTGTGGTTTTGCATTATTGAATTTTGTCATTTGATATAGGAATACAATCTTAAATAAATGTGGTTATGTTATACATAATTTTATTGTGCATTTCTTGCTTTATGTTTTTTCTAGTAAATTATTCAGTTCACTTCAGTCACTCAGTCGTGTCTGACTCCTTGCAACCCCATGAATTGCAGCACGCCAGGCCTCCCCGTCCATCACCAATACCCGGAGTTCACTCAAACTCACGTCCATCGAGTTGGTGATGCCATCCAGCTATCTCATCCTCTGTCGTCCCCTTCTCCTCCTGCCCCCAATTCCTCCCAGCAACAGAGTCTTTTCCAATGAGTCAACTCTTCACATGAGGTGGCCAAAGTTTTGGAGTTTCAGCTTTAGCATCATTCCTTCCAAAGAACACCCAGGACTGATCTCCTTTAGAATGGACTGGTTGGATCTCCTTGCAGTCCAAGGGACTCTAAAGAGTCTTCTCCAACACCACAGTTCATTACTTACTGTTTATTTTATATGTATGTTAGACTAGGGAAATGACATTAGACAAAAACAACTTTGATCAATTTTCTTATTTGAGTTCAAAATGGGTCATAAAGCAGTGCAAACGACTTGCCACATCAATAATACATTTGGCCCAGGAACTGCTAATGAACCAGTGGTGGTTTGAGGAGTTTTGCAAAGGAAATAAGAGCCTTGAAGATGAGAAGCATCGTGGCTGGCCATAGGAAGTTGACAAACAGCAATTGAGAGACATCATCAAAGCTGATCCTCTTACAACTGCAGAAGTTGATGAAGAACATAACATTGACCATTCTATGGTCTTTTGGCATTTGAAGCAAATTGGAGAGGTGAAAAAGTTCGATAAATGGGTGCCTAATGAGCTAACTAAAATTAAAAAAAAAAAATGTTGTTTTGAAATATTGTCTTCTCTTATTCTACGCAATAGCAATGAACCATTTCTTGATCAGATTGTGATATGCAGTGAAAAGTGGATTTTATACAACAACCTGGAAAGACCAGCTCAGTGGCTAGACTGAAAAGAAGCTCCAAAACACTTCCCAAAGCCAAACTTGCACTAAAGAAAAGGGTGATGGTCACTGTTTGGTGGTCTGCTGCCCGTCTGATCCACTACACCTTTCTGAATCCTGGTGAAATCATTACATCTAAGAAGTATGTTCAGCAAATCAATGAGATGCACCAAAAACTGCAATGCCTGCAGCCAGCTTTGGTCAACAGAAAGGGCCCAATTCTTCTCCACAACAACGCCCGACAGAATGTCACACAACCAATGCTTCATTGAACAAATTGGGCTACAAATTTGACCTCTTGCCAACCAACTATCACTTCTTCAAGCAACTTGACACCTTTCTGCAGGGAAAATGCTTCTACAACCAGCTAGAGGCAGAAAAGGCTTTCCAAGAGTTTGTTGAATCCCAAACCACATATTTTTACGCTACAGAATAAACAAACATATTTCTCATTAGCAAAAAATGTGTTGATTGAAATGTTTTCTGTTTTTATTAATAAAGATATATTTGTAGCCAATGGGAATTTACTGTATGACACAGAGAACTCAAACCAGGACTCCGTAACAACCTAGAGGCGTGGGAATGGGAGGGAGGGAAGTTCAAGAGGAAGGGGACATATGTATACCTATGGCTGATTCATGTTGATGTTTGGCAGAAACGAACACAGTATTATAAAGCAATTATTGTTCAATTAAAAATAAATAAATTTCTTTTTTAAAGATGTGTTTGAGCCTAGTTATAGTGATTTAAAATTCAGGGTCTGAAACAGCTATTACTTTTGCACCAATCTAATACAATAAGTGATCAGTTGTTGATAGTCAAATAAATGAAAACATTAATCAGTAAATAAATGAAAAGTATCTATCTTGCCAAATGACCTAACTTATAGGAATATTCTGTTTGCTCTATTAAGATTGAGCAATTCTCTATCCCAATCAGTGTCTGTCTTTGATATTTATAACAGGCCTGCTCAACAGAAAGAGAACACTGCAGTTTTTAAAGTAGGATAAGAATTTCTTAAGAATATCACACAAGTTAAAATCTGAATTTATCTATTAGCCTTATAAAATTCACCTTATCATGAAACTAATAGTGATTTCAACATTTGTCATGCCTTCAGGAAATGTTTACAAATAAGAGTGTATCACCATTCTAACCATGCCAGGTAAACCTTTTAATTGCAAATATTTACCAAAATTCTGAAGGGATACAATGAATAGAAATGCTAAAGTTTACCTTTCACTGGATTGCAGTTCTTACTTAAAATTCATCCTTTCCCTCAACTAGCAATTATTTAGCACCTAGTATTTACTAGGTCCTATTGTAGGTTTTAGAGTCTGTAAAAAATAAAATATGCTCCTTGCCCCAGGAAAGATTATGTTTTAATTAGGAAGCCAAACACTAAAAACAACTATTAATGTTTCCATTGTTAGAACAGTGCTCTATAGCACAAAGGAGGAGGAAAATTAACTTTGTTGAGAGAATAGGGAAAATCTTACGAAAGAGTAGAAATTAGATTTAATTCTTGAGTGTTTGCACTGCTATTCATTTGCATTTGCCAACTTGAAAGTGTTGTCTTGTATAATATAAATGTTAGATGGCTAACAATATGTAAGACCTCCTCCTTATATCTGGGCTGGGAAAACTTTTCTCTAGAAAGTTAGATAGGAAATATTTTAGACTTTGCAGCTGCATGGTCTCTGTCACAACTACTCAACTCTGCAGTCCCAGGGAAAGGGAAGCTACAATATGTAAATAATAATATATAAACAATTGGATGTAGCCATGTTCCAATAAACCTTTATAAAAACTGGTAGCTAGTCACATTTTGTCTGCAAGCAGGAGATTACCAACCACTGTCTTAGATCAATAATATACACATAAAAATAATTGACAAGCACTAGTCTTTGTATTCTTGCCTGGAAAATCCCATGGACGGAGGAGCCTGTTAGGCTGCAGTTCATGGGGTCGCTGAGGGTCAGACACGACTGAGCGACTTCACTTTCACTTTTCACTTTCCTGCATTGGAGAAGGAAATGGCAACCCACTCCAGTGTTCTTGCCTGGAGAATCCCAGGGATGGGGGAGCCTGGTGGGCTGCTGTCTATGGGGTCTCACAGAGTCGAACACGACTAACGTGACTTAGCAGTCTTTGTGCCAGGGCACATGAAGACACAATAGAAAGAAAATGAATAGTTCAGACCTTCAGAAATTTACTAATATACAATATTCATGTTAAAGGAATTCTACAAAGATTATAATTTTAGCCTCAGAGTCTAAGTAACCAAATCGAAAAAGCTTGAGGGTGGGAGGAGAAGGGGACAATAGAGGATGAGATGGTTGGATGGCATCACCGACTCAATGGACATGGGTTTGGGTGGACTCTGGGAGCTGGTAATGGACAGGGAGGCCTGGTGCGCTGTGGTTCATGGGGTTGCAAAGAGTCGGACACAGTCACTGAGTGACTGAACTGAACTGAGCCAAATTGAATTAGGAAACCACACTTAATCTGGTTTCATCTAATTTTATATATTGCCTCAGATGTTAACTAACATATTAAGGATTGTTGGCTTGTTTGTCTAGTTCAATGAATCTACATCTGTTCTAGAGACTTTAGTTTCTCTTGGTTACAGGAAAAAATTTCATATCCTTTTATTGAGTCATTACACCCCAGATAATCAAGTCAGGCACAGTTTTAGATGAGATTGTGTTTCTAGATTAGAATCAAAGCAAGGATGAGAGAGAAGATTCAAAAGGAATTTCATTTTTATGGGTAGTCAGATTTGGTAACGGAAGGAAAAGTTTGCCTTAGAGGGACAGAAGAAGGCTGGAGATGCAGGTGACCAGTCAGTAAGGTGTGGAGGCCTAGAGTGCCAGGATCCAGCAGACTCCAGGTTAAACTTTACATGCCAGGGAACATTTCAGTGTATAATACCAATACTATTTTTTTTTTAATTGAAGTATAATTGCTTTTCAGTGTTGCGTTAGTCTCTGCTGTACAATGAAGGGAATCAGCTATGTGTGTACATATATCCCCTCCCTCTTGAGCCTCCCTGCTCCCATCACCCCACCCCTCTAGGTCATCACAGAGCACCAAGCTGAGCTCCCTGTGCCATACAGCAGCTTTCCACTAGTTATCTGTTTTACACATGGTAGTATATGTCCATCCCAATCTCCCAATGTGTCCCACCCTCCCTTTCCCCCCTCCACCCTGTGTCCATATCATGTATTAACACATACATGTGAAATCCAGAAAAAATGGTATAGATAAACCTATTTCCAGGACAGGAAGAGACACTAACAGTATCCTAAGGTTATGATTCCATGTCTATAATTTAATGCCTATCATAGGGATGGGGTTATTTAAAGGAGTTAATGGATGTGAGGAACTTGAAAAGCAGGGTAGTTGTCTAGGCTTCAAATTTGAGAATCAGGGCATTGAGGAATATAAAGAATTTAATGAAAAAGAAAGCACGCTGAATTTGAGGAGAACAAAGAGACTGGCCCTATCAGTGTAGAAGCTTCACATTGGAAAACATGGAGAAACAAGATGAAAAAGAGGATACATTGAAGTTGTGAGACATTTGAAAGAAGAACCTCAGCTGAAAAACGTTACAGATGCACAATGAAGTATTTCAGCAGAAAAGTGACATGTTGCTTGAGAGATACTTATTTGGTGTCATAATTAGAGATGGGTTGTGGTGTAGCAACAGTCTTCCTGAAATCCAGTCAGCTGGTTTGCTGAGTGGAATGAAAATGAACCTGGATTTAGAAGATGTCAGTGGGAACAGTGAGAAATTTTTAATTTTTGACACAGTGAGAAAAGGAGAGAGATGTGTCACAGAAAACTCCTAGGTTCTGAGTGAAAGTAATTTTTAAAATGGTAATATCTTAGAAAAGACAAGGAAATTGAGGGGCAAATCTAATTTGGAGCATAGAAGGCAGATTCACCTAAAAAGATGTCTAGAGGAAGAACTTTTTATTAACTTTCAATCTGGTGCACATGTGCAAGAGACTTTTTTTAATAGAGAAGTAACCTTGGTGGTGGGCTGGGGGTTGGGGGGAAGCACTGACTTTCCAAGCAGCCTCTCTATCCAACATCAAGCACATTTGGTTACAAAAGGTGATTTGGTAATACATGGCTGGTGCTCAGGCTTGACAAACCCACTTCACACAGACTGCTGTTAGCAGGATGTGGACCAAATACTGCTTCAGGGGACAGAAATGCTAGTATGGGGTGGGGGAGTGCTGTGCAGCCAAATCTCAGCGTGAACTTACTCAGATCTTCCAGCTGTCCAGATGCAACAAGCTGTATCATTTGTTATCTGAGTAAATATTTAAATAAATATCTGTGTCTCAGTGTTTTCATCATGATATACAATTCATAATCATTTAATGCCCACTATTAAAGGAAGCATGTGATTAATTTTTTAATTTTATATGCATATATATATATATATAGTTGGATGTGCTGGATCTTTGTTGCAGTGACAAGCTACTCTCTAGTTGTGCTGCAAGGCTTCTCATTATGGTGGCTTCTCTTATTAAAGAACAGGGACTCTAGGCACATGGGCTTCAGTAGTTGCAGCTTGTAGGCTCTAGAGCTCAGGCTCAGTACTTATGGAGCTCAGGCTTAGTTGCCCCATTGTTCAGTCACTCAGTCACACCCGACTCTTTGCAACCCTGTGGATTGCAGCATGCTAGACTTCCCTGTCCTTTACTATCTCCTGGAGTTTGATCAAAGTCATGTCCATTGAGTTGGTGATGCCATCCAAACATCACATCTTCTGCCACTCCCTTCTCCTGCCTCCAATCTCTCCCAGGATCAGGGTCTTTTCCAATGAGTCAGCTCTTTGCATCAGGTGGCCAAAGTATTGGAGCTTCAGCTTCAGCATCAGTCCTTCTAATGAATATTCCTTCTAATGATTTCCTTTAGGATTGACTGGTTTGATCTCTTTGCTGTCCAAGGGAATCTCAAGAGTCTTCTCCAGCACCACAATTCAAAAGCATCAATTCTTAGGTGCTCAGACTTCTTTATGGTCTAACTTTCATATCTGTACATGACTACTGGAAAAACTATACCTTTGATTATACAGACTTTTGTTGGCCAAGTGATTTTTCTGCTTTTTAATATGCTGTCTAGGTTTGTCATAGCTTTTCTTCCAAGGAGCAAGTGTCTTTTAATTTCATGGCTGCAGTCACTGTCCACAGTGACTCTGGAGCCCAAGAAAATAAAATCTGCCACTGTTTCCACTTTTTTCCCCATCTATTTGCAATGAAATGATGGGACTGGTTGCCATGATCTTATTTTTTTGAATGTTGAGTTTTAAGACAGCTTTTTCACTCTCCTCTTTCACCTTCTTCAAGATGCTCTTTAGTTCCTCTTTGTTTCCTGCCATGACAGTGGTATCATCTGCATGTGGAATTTTCTCAGACCGGGAAACAAACCCACGTCCACTGCATTGACAGGTGGATTCTTAACCACTGGACCACAAGGGAAGTCCAGTTATTAATTTTATGCATATTTATTAAGAAAAATTACATAAAAATGTAAAGGTCCCATGTATAGATTAAGGCATAAGAACGGACATTTTCCAAGGTGTGAAGGGTAGAATCATATATTTGGGTAACCATGGAATTTGAAACTACACCCAAGACGTGGGTCAATTCTTTAAGCTGTAGAGAGAGGAGCAGAGGAGTGGGGACTGAACACTGGAAATGGTTTCACTGAAGTGTTCTCTAAATGAAACCTGTATACAAGGGAAATCATAAGAGGAAGTTCTGATACAAAGAACAAAAGTTACCAGGGAGAAAAAAAAGACAATTTAAATGTACTGAATGAAGTGTGTAAAGCTTAAATATTACATGATTATTACCTATAAAAGTGAACTGTTTTTTCACTGAAAATTAATTTCTAATGATTTTAATTATTTGAGCAACATTTAAGTGAAATAGAGTTATAAAACCTTTATTAATAGGGTTGAGTGAGTAAAAGGAATACTTTCTTAATGAGAGAGGAAGAGAAGATGGAGACAGCTAAAGAGTAGAGAGGTTGAGGCTAAGAATCTCAGGGAATAAGTCAGGAAGCCATAGACTCATCCCAACCAATTTGGTGTTGCTTCTACACTTCTCTGCCATATTTATTCTGCTCAGATTTTTCCTGGATTTACATCCTGCCATAGAAGACACTTGAATTTACATTTGCCTCATTTAACAAGCTATCAAACTGTGCTCCAAACAGATGTATGTTTGTTCCATAGGCAGACTGGATGTTAAAATATGTATTGGTGATGCTGCTTTGTCTAAAGAATAATCAGACATTATTTTTGGAACAAAAATATCTGTTGAAAATACCTTTTGCTAAGAATAAATAAATTTTGCCAAGTTGTACATTTTCCCAAACTGACTTAAAAGAGAATTGACTTTATCTTTCATAAAACCAGCATCCATGGTTGAGAGAACTGGCTCCTCAAGCGGTCCTAGTGAACATAAAATATGTGTGCTGTCAACCACCCATATGTTTCCTTTCTCTTGAACTTGAACAGAATCTATGTTGTCATATTTTATCATGACAATTCTCACTTCAGTCAGAAGCCAAAGCTTCTCTGAAAACATTGAAAGAACAAATGAAAAAATATGAACAACTTTATTTATGAAAATAAAAAGAAAGTGCAGTTAAAAGCTGTAAAATGCTAGAAGGTGGAAATAGTTTTTATTAGATTGATTTGCTAAGGAAGTGGAGGGTGTGAAGAGAGAAAAGATGTTATGTTGCTGTAAGAAAGTGAGTGGTTAAAGAGAAAAGATTAAATTAAAAAGGGAAGTTGGAAACAACAGGAAAATTTTTGTACATACCTGTGAAACAAAATAAAAATAAAGGGGAGGAAAAAATGTGTTGATTTGATGAAGAGCCAGTAGTAAGGCAAAGTTTAAGGTGTAATAGAAAAGGAAAAAGGAGAATGTTTAATGGATTTAGGTCCAGAGTAATGAAGAGAGTAGGCAGATATCTAAACTTTAAAAAGGAAAATGTCTCTTTTTGTTTTGAGATGAAGAAGGTAGAGTAATTAATGGTAATAACACTGGGGAATTTTGGAGGAGAGGGGGAAACTTTTTTTTTTTTTAATTTGACTATGCCAGGTCTTAGTTGCAGCATGCGGGATCTAGCTCCCAGACCAGGGATCGAAACTAGGCCCCCTGAACTGGAAGTGCAGAGTCTTAACCACTAGCCCACCAGGCAAGTCTGGGGAATTTTTAAGAGTTCACATCAAATTGCTTCTTTCTTTTCTTATAGGAGTAGGAAGCGAGGCCATGATGTAAAATGGGATTGGCCCTTTGAGGAGAGTGAAAAACAGCCAGAGTAGACATTATAGAGTGTGGTACAGAAACACTGCAGAACAATTTCAAAAATGACTACTGAGAAGAATGGTTGTTTACCTGAGATTAGATATAGACATGGTAGCCAATAGACTACAGGAACAGAAGGGATCAGAGGAAACACAGACATACAGCACAGTTAGTGGGAGGGAAGGGGTGGCAAATGTCAAAAGAGGTAGCAAGGTCAATGGAGAAAGGTCAAGGTCCTTCACAGCACTGAGAGAGGAGCGTGAGTGAGGGACACTGAGAGAGAAGGAAAATACAAGTTATTGCAATTGAAGAATTTGAGGAATTGTCAATTTACATAAACATTCTAACTGAAACAGTGGAGACTGAATGTGAGTGCACATGCCCATCCACCCTTTACAATGACATGAAGGCCCCCACTTCTGATCTTAGAGCTTCCTCTGGGCTAAAGGTATACAAGTTTCTCAAAAGTTTATTCACTAGTGTGTGTTACCTTGGTTTGTTGTTTATCTGCACCTCTGTGCTTTAGACCTTGGAATGTATCTGCTCATTTGTTCTGGATGATCTGGTCCTGATTCCAGTATCTCTTTCTGCTAAATAGGTCTCTCCCCTCCCCAGCCTCTAGCTGACAGTATCCTAGAATGATGACAGGAGATAGATGATAGAAACAGTGGATAAAAACCAAAAGTATTCAAGAAATATGGAGGCTTTCTCTAGACATGAGCAGAAGCTGGTTCTAAAGAATGACTAGCAAAAACAAATTAACACGGACTTAAATGGAGAATGGTAAAAGAGTATAGAAACTTAGATTGGGTTAAAATTATGTTGTCCTCTCCTGGTGTCTGAAAATACATGCAAATTTACACATATATCTTTTCTAATATAGTCAAAACTTGAGTACATAGTCCTTCCACTTTAAACAAGAGTCACATTTTCTCTCATCAAGATAAACAGAATCTGGAAAACTATTTAAAGGTGAATGATACATAAAACTTATTTATAAAGTAATAATTTGGATGAAATTTCAATGAATAAGCAGGAATTTCCCTGGGAGTCCAATGGTTAAGACTCTGCACTTCAAATGCAGGGTGAGCGGGTTTGATCCCTGCTCCAGAAACTAAGATCTCACAAGACACTAAGATCTCACAAGGGGTGTGGACAAAAAAAAAAAAAAAAGAAAAGAAAAATGAGAGAGAAATAAATAGTTACAAGGTTTGTAAAGGTGTTCAAAAGTTGCTTGTGTTTTTTTTTTTTAAGGAACAAGCAAATTCTATATTCACCTCTACAGAGGTTCCACACCATCTTTTCTAAAATCTTTATGATTATTTTCCTGCCCTCCTTCAAAGACTTCCAACAACACTCCATGGCTTATAAGAGTCAGCCCCCTTAGAGAGTGCAGAGTAACACATATCCCAGTATCTTAAGACAGTCCCATTGGTAACAACTGTATTGTCATAATTACTGATAGCTTCCTCCTCACTCTAAAAGGCATACCAGGTAAGAAAATAAATCACATGGTCACCGCACATTTGAGGATTTTGATATCTTTTCCCAACCCACCCTTTCAGCCTCATATGCTGATATTCTTCAAAAGTCCTTCAGATATAGGAACTATTTTGTAACTTCTGAACACACTTAGTACTTCCACATTTGTATTCCTTTTAATGCACAATGCCCACTCTTTCTGCTTCCCTAGTGCTTCTTTCCAACCCTTAACCCTAGTTTTATTTATCTATCCAATGAATGACAACTTACTCTTCAAATCCTGGGTCAGCTGATACCTTCACTGGAAGGGCGTCTCAAAGCTTGAGTTGAAAGGGTCAGAAACCAGATGTCATTCTTGACCTTTCTGTCTCACTCACCCTTCCCTTTTTCACTCCACCAAAAAATCTTTTAAATTTTATCTTTATTTATGAGGGTGCAAGTCCTGACACCCTTGCCTCAATCAAAACAGCTCTGAATAACTAATTAGCTTGCTATAGCTACAGTAACAAAGTACCACAAACTAAATAGCACAACAGGGGAAACATAATGTCTCACAAGTATGTGGTCAAGATGTGAAAGGTAGGTTCTCTCTGAAGTCTCTGAGGAAGAATCTATTCCATGCTTCTAGTGGTTTGCTGGCAATCTTTGGGGTCCTTTGGTTTCTTCTGCATCATGTGATCTCAGCCTTCATCTTCATAACTTTCTCCTTATGTGCATATTTGTATCCAGCTTTTCCCTTTTCATAGACATGAGTAATATGGGATTACAAACTTTCCCCAAGGCTTCCCCAATGGGTCAGCAGCAAAAAATCCCCCTGCAATGCAGGAGATGCAGGTTCAATCCTTGGGTTGGGAAGATGCCCTGGAGAAGGGCATGGCACCCATTCCAGTATTCTTGCTGGGAAAATACTATGGACAGTTTACAGTTCAGAGGGTAGCAAAGAATTAGATATGACTGAAGTGACTGAGCATGCACACCGTTCTAGTATGAGCTCATCTTTAACTAATTACAGCTGCAGGCATGCTATTTTCGATTAGAGTCACATCCTGAGGTACTATTAGGGTTAGGACATCAGCATATACATACGGGGGACACAATCCAACCCATAATATCATCCTAATATTAATTACTAATTACTACTTCCTAATATGACAAATCTAGTCCTCCCTAGTGGCTCAGTGGTAAAGAATCTGCCTTCAGTGCAGGAAAAGCAGGAGACATGGGTTCAATCCCTGGGTTGGGAAGATCGCCTGGAGGAAGAAATGACACCCCATTCCAGTATTCTTGCCTGGAAAATCCCAAGGACAGAGGAGACTGGTGGACTACAGCCCTTGTGGTTGCAAAGAGTCAGACATGACTGAAGTGACTGAGTATGCACGTGCGCAATATGACAAATCTGTATCTTAGTATTTGTTTCCCAAAAATTCAACAGAAGACAAATCACCACCAATGTAATGATGTTTGTGGAACATAAAATACTATACAGATACTGTATCAAATACAAACACAAATACTGTATCAAATAAAATACAAATATCGATAAAAATATCAAATGAAAATACTGCATCAAATATGTAATTTTATTTTTAGGCTTTCAATAAAAATTTACCAGATATCTGCAATACTCCAGGAATTTTCTTAACATTTAGAGAAATCAATGGATAACAAATAGACAAGGCCTTTACTAACAGTTTACATTTTAGTGAGTAAGAGACAATAAACCAGTATACTAATTAATTATAATAAGTCTTGCACCAAATTGAAATAAAGTGATGTATCAGTAAATGATTGGATGGTTACATTATACTAAAGTAGTAATTAGCTTTTTCTAAGTAGTATTAAATACATCATTCAGTTCAGTTCAGTTCAGTCGCTCAGTCGTGTCCAACTCTTTGCGACCCCATGAATCACAGCACACCAGGCCTCCTTGTCCATCACCAACTCCCAGAGTTCACTGAGACTCATGTCCATTGAGTCAGTGATGCCATCCAGCCATCTCATCCTCTGTCGTCCCCTTCTCCTCCTGCCCCCAATCCCTCCCAGC
>NW_011495024.1:4561033-4561268 GCF_000754665.1 Bison bison bison | reverse complement strand
TCTTCTCCAACACCACAGTTCAAAAGCATCAATTCTTCGGCACTTAGCCTTCTTCACAGTCCAACTCTCACATCCATACATGACCACTGGAAAAACCATAGCCTTGACTAGACAGACCTTTGTTGACAAACTGATGTCTCTGCTCTTTAATATGCTGTCTAGGTTGGTCATAACTTTCCTTCTAAGGAGTAAGCGTCTTTTCATTTCATGGCTGCAGTCACCATCTGCAGTGATT
>NW_011495024.1:4541699-4560933 GCF_000754665.1 Bison bison bison | reverse complement strand
GGACCGGATGCCATGATCTTCGTTTTCTGAATGTTGAGCTTTAAGCCAACTTTTTCACTCTCCTCTTTCACTTCCATCAAGAGGCTTTTGAGTTCCTCTTCACTTTCTGCCATAAGGGTGGTGTCATCTGCACATCTGAGGTTATTGATATTTCTCCTGGCAATCTTGATTCCAGCTTGTGTTTCTTCCAGTCCAGTGTTTCTCATGATGTACTCTGCATATAAGTTAAATAAGCAGGGTAACAATATGCAGCCTTGACGTACTCCTTTTCCTATTTGGAACCAGTGTGTTGTTCCATGTCCAGTTCTAACTGTTGCTTTCTGACCTGCATACAAATTTCTCAAGAGACAGATCATTAGAAAATAATAATTATTAGCAGTTAATATAAATTAGTAATTAGTCATTGCTGACTTACTTTCTTCTAAGGTGATATTTAAACCTGGAATCTAAAGAGCAAGAAGGAGCCAGCCAGGCAAAAGGAGCTTTTATAGAGAGAGGGGCTACAGTAAAGGCTTGCCAATAGAATGAGCTTGTCACGTATAAGGAAAAAGTATAAAGCCAGTGTTTCTGGAGAGTGGTTGGGAGAGAGACAAAGTAGACAGGCTGAGGCTGGAGAGAAATGAAGGACTCATCTCATGTGGGCATCAATTAGCAGGTTAAAGAAATCAGATACTAATCTAAATATGATATTAGTAGCTTGGAGTATTGAAGTTTCAGCTTCAACATCAATCCTTCCAATGAATATTCAGGACTGATTTCCTTTAGGATGGACTGGTTGGATCTCCTTGCTGTCCAAGGGACTCTCAAGAGTCTTCCCCAACACCACAGTTCAAAAATATCAATTATTCTTCTCTCAGCTTTCTTTATAGTCCTACTCTCACATCCATACATGACTACTGGAAAAACCATAGCTTTGACTAGACCGACCTTTGTTGGCAATCCTAAAGGAAATCAATCCTGAATATTCATTGGAAGGACTAATGCTAAAGCTGAAACTTCAATACTTTGGCCACCTGATGCAAAGAACTGACTCACTGGAAAAGACTCTGATGCTGGGAAAGATTGAAGGCAGAAGGAGAAGGGGATAACAGAGGATGAGATGGTTGGATGGCATCACCGGCTTGATGGACATGAGTTTGAGCAAGCTCCAGGAGTTGGTGATGGACAGGGAAGCCTGGCATGCTGCAGTCCTTGGAGTCACAAAGAGTTGGACACAACTGAACAACTGAAGTCACTAAGCTGGGAGTAATATAGTCTGCCTAACTTTTATACATAATAATGGGTTAATGACAAGTGCTGCAAAAATGGAAAGAGGAAGACCTGTGGAGGCCTTTTTGCAATAACCTAGCCTAGTAATCATGCTGTTCTTTCCTGGATGATATCAATGGATGGAGAGATGTGAGTGGATCCACTTACAAAAAGTTTCAAAGCTACACTTAAGAGGAGTCAGCATGACTTGTTGATAGATTGAATGTAGGGGTGAGGAGATGAATTGAGATTAATTCATTAACTGGTCAATTTGGTGGGTAGTAGTACCAATTACTGACTTGAACACCAGTGGAAATGCAGGATCTTTGGGAATGGATTAAGAATTCTTCATTGGCTATGGCATGTTACAGATATAAATTGGATAGTAAAATAAATACATCAAGTGTGAGTGTTTGATATATGAGTCTAGAGTTCTGGGAAGTGGTCTTGGCTGAATATATAGGTTTGGGAGGTATTTGTATATTAAAAAAATACTTAAAGCCTTGCATTTGGAATGAGATCACCTACGAAGGGAATATAGTGAGAGAAGCCCTCAGGCACTCCAGGATTTAGAGGATAATTGTTCATAAAATTAAAACATTAAAAATGAATTTGCCAACATGTAAGGTCTTTGACATTGTCTGTAGAGTGCTGGAGATGAAAGTTCTATCAAATGGGATGGAAGACAGAAATTGAAAAAGAGAAAGCAAAGAGGGTATAAACTCCAAGTTTTAAATGGTATAAGAGAATAGAGTCGTAGTTAAAAAGGAATGTAGAAGGGTCAAAGAAAAATTCTGTGCTGTTTTTTATTTTTTTAAGATGACATCACTGATGTCACTGATGTCTACTCGATTACTGGGTGTAGAATGCACAGATGTAGAAGAGGTAACAATTTCAGGATGAACTTTTTTACAGTGTGGAAAATAGGTATTCTTTATCTGTCATAGCTGATACATTTATATTGAATTTCAGGTTTTAGAATTTTTATTTCTGAAATTTACCCATCGACAGTTTTTAAATTTCTCTGTCACCATGGTGACAGTTATAAACACAAGACCTTAGTATCTAACATCTATCTATCTACTATCTATCTTGAGTTTCCACACCCAATTTCTTTCCTCATTAGAAGGCATGTACCAGTTAGCATCCTGCCAGGAAACAGAAGACACACAGAAACAGAGTCTCTTTGAAGAAGTCTGAATGCTATTAGAAACCTGGGTGATAGAGAGGCAAAGGGCAAAGCAAGTATTCTTTGATAGTTTTTGTTGTTGTTGTTCTTTATGACAAGAGATATAAAAGAATGGAAGTATGTTTATATACTAACAGTAATGATCTAATGAAAGAAGAGAAATTGTTAGGAGGGAGAAATAAAAATTTCAGAAGTAGAATTCCTGATAAGTTGAGCAAGAACAGAGCACAGAGCACAAGTGAAGGGGCATGTATTTTACAGAAACAAGAATACTTCATCCATAATGTGGCCAATTAAGCACCAAACTATTTCTCCTTTCTGAGTACACAAATGTATTTTCTGTTTGTCTTGGGTATATATACGGCCATATGATTAGTTTCCACAAAAGGATCACAGCAATAATTAAAATGCTGCATCTGAACTAAAGCAGTTAAGTCTGCTCTGTCACTTCTCTCTTGCCTCTGTGGTGACCACAGGCCAGGTGTTGAACATGGTCTCCAACAGGAATGTGACCTGAATCTCTAAAGGATTGCTGGAAGGAAAGATGCCCAGGAAAGCCACACTGGAAGGGCACTGTTGGACTTACTTTGCATGATAGCATGATACATAGCCTTTCACATGGGAAATGATTGCAGGGCTGGAGTTCTTTCTCTTATTTGTCAAGCTACATTAGTAAATACACAAAGGATAAGACAAAAGGTATACCTAGGGATACATATGTCTCGGTAGCCCTCTTAGACAGCAGATGGGGACAGTTACTAAATCTTTGTTATTGAAAAAAATGAAGCAAGTTTAATAAGTCAAGAAAGCTTCAAAGGAGAGCTGGTATTGGATGCTTGAGGAGGAGGAGAGTAGCATTAATATGATAAATGACAAAGTGAACATACTGGAGTTTAGTAGGATTACCAGGTAGTGGAAAAGTTATATTTGAAATTTGAGTTCACAAATTGAAAGTCTCTAACATTGCTTGTAAGACAACCTACTTTGAAGCATTAAAATAAACAAATAAACACAAGTTTGTCTTAGAATTCCTGGTGGCTCAGTTGTAAAGAATCCAGTGGTGATGCAGGAGACCTGGGTTGGGAAGATCCCCTGGAGAAGGAAATGGCAACCTATTCCAGTATTCTTGCCTGGGAAATCCCATGAACAGAGGTGACTGGCAGGCTATGGTACATAGGGTCGCAAAGAGTTGAACACAACAACTACAAAGAATACAGGCTTCATTTAGTTACACGTTGATGAAAAAAGAAGATACTATAAGATGAAAGGATAGGATAACTCAGGTGGACCAAAGGAAAGGTCAAGAAAGGCAGATCAGGGGACACTGGCCTTTGTTGTTATAAATAGCCTTGGGAGAACACAAGGGAATCTCAAAGGAGAGAAAGTGGTGCAGCAAGTTTGAAATATCTGCTGAAGACCTTATCTCCTCCAGGCATTTTCTGTGCTCAGTTGCTTCCCTCATATTAAGCCGGCCAAACACCACTCTGCTCTTCATTGCTAATTACCTTTCTATATAACAAACCTTCCTAAGATATTCTAATAACTCCTTGGTTGACAGAGATGATATAAAAATTTTCTTTGTGTTTTTCAGTACCAACGATTCTATCCTGAAGAAGTACTCAAAAACGCTTTCTTGGGAGAACATTTCTTGGGGAATTATAGCATCTCCAGTTTGCTGAATACTGCCACATGCCAGTGGTTCCCTGAGTAGGTTACAAATACCACTCTATATAATCCTCCCTGTAAACCTGTGAAGTTAGTATTGATTTTCACGTCCTCACTGTAAACATGAGAAAATGAAGGCTTACTGGGGTTAAGAGGTTTGTCCAGTGATAAAGTATTAGAAATTGGTAGAATAAGATTCAACTCCCTACAACTGATGATAGAACCAGGTCATTTTCCAAGCTTTACTATGGATGCACCGACCCATGTTCCACCAGCTCTTAAACAGCTCAAGCCCAGATCAACTCAACTCCCAACTTTGTGGTTCCAGATTCTGTTTCATCTCTCACTTTAGCTCTCTTTGAGCAATCTGGGCATTTTTTAAAGTAGAGAAATGAGTGGAAGAAAAAAAAGCTCACTAACTCTTGATTGAGGGCTTTTTGGTAAGAGACTCAGCACTTAATTTTTCATTATGTCACTGCTCTGAGCCCAGCAAAGGGGCTGAGGGCAGTGGGAAGCATGCAGGAAGAACTGTGCTTCCATTGGCATCTACACAAAAATAAATGAAACTTTCACCTTGGAAAAAATCATTGAAAAGCACAGAAGATGCTGATACTATTCTTATCTCCCTATTTCATTCTCCTAGCAAGTTCCTCCAAAATTTAAAAAGGAAAAACTGCTTATGAAGGTTTTTTTTTTTTTTAATAAGGAAGTTATATTTAATCTATGTGGGCTTACTTTTTAGTGAAAACACACTTAAGTCTCCTACTCAATCACCTTCTCACTGCTTAAAAACAATTAACTTTGTTATGTCAATTTTAATGTAAAATAATTTGCTCTAGAATGATTTTGTTTCTTGAAAATTAGCTAGAAAATCAGGTGTCATGAGCCCACCTGCATGCCTTCTGTCAAGAATACTTCAATAAAGTGAAAACTTCAAGGATTTTTGGTGAACAAAGTTTGCCAAAATTAAAATTGACATTGTGACCTTAATAACCACCTGTGTAAATAATTCACAAAGAAAAACAATGGCAGTATCAAATGTTTCCTCTACTTCTGGCACCCTCTCCTATCAAATATTTTAATCTTGAAAAAGCTAAGATTTCAATATTACCTTTCCTATTCTGTCTTCCATATCTATAATTCTTTTCATCTTTTCATGTCCTCTCATGTACATTTTTTAGAAACTGAACTGTAGCTGATTTATAATATCATATTAGTTTCAAGTATATAGTACAGTGATTCAGATGTATATATATGTGCATATACATATTCAGATATATATTTATATATGATTCAGATTCTTTTCCTTTATAGGTTGTTACAAAATACTGAGTATAGTTGCCTGTGCTATACAGTAGGTCCTTGGTGGTTATCTATTTTACATAGAAATATATGTTAATACTAACCTCCTAATTTATTTCTCCCCTGGTTGTTTTACATTTATCAAGTTAATTTTTGTGACTGGTATAAGGTAAGGATCCAATTTTATTATGGTGTGTGTGGCTACCAACTTGTCTCAGCACCATTTATTGAAGAGATTATCTTTTCCCAATTAAGTATTCTTGGCTCCTTTACCAAATATCAGTTGAACATAGATGTGTGGATTTATGAGTGGGGTCTTGCATCTGTTTCTTTGATCTATGTGTCTGTTTTCATGCCAGCAACATGCTGTTTTGACTGCTATAGCTTTTTATAGTGTTAAATCAGGAAATGCGATACCTCTTTGTTCTTTCTCAAGATTGCTCTGGTAATTTGGAGTCTTTTTGGTTCCAAGTGCTTCTCAGGTGGCTCAGCAGTAAAGAGTCCATCTGCAAGGCAGGAGGCACAGGAGACGTGGGTTCAATCCCTGGGTTGGGTAGATCCTCTGAAGAAGGGCATGGAAATCCACTCCATGATTCTTGCCTGGAGAATACCATACACAGAGGAGCCTGGCAGGCTATAGTCCATGGGGTCACAAAGATGACATAACTGAAGTGGCTTAGCACACATGCACAAAAATAGTTCAAGGTCGAAAAACTCTGGGCTATCAGTAATGGAACACCATAATCTCAGCTTCCCAAGATAGATCGTCACTTGCTGCCTTATTTCTCATCGTTCCTTTCCCAAGCATCCCATGCTTCTTTAAAAATAAACTGTTTCCTGACTCAATGTGTCTCTTATGATTTTCCTTCTGCTTGCATGCCATCTGTAGCATTTCAGATTTCCTTCAAAGCCTGTCTAATAATCCACCAGTTCCTTTCTTCCTTACCCAATTCCTCTCAATCAGTAGGGAAGGAAGGCAATTAACTTGTAACTGAAAAAGTGAATGTTTGGTCAACACATATTTGCTAAGTCATGCAGAGACAATGGAACACTCTGAGCTTCTCTCACCACACACAGCCCACATTCTTTGTACATATCTCTGGAAATATATATGGTAGGCCCTCTTTCCAAATTCTTCTGAGGCAGTTAGGGGGAAAGGCAGAGTTTCTTCCTGAGGGTTTTGGGTCTTGATTCTTTTCAGCTTGAAAAAAGAGACAGTTTGGAGTGGCAAATTTTGCTCCATTATCAGTGCCATTAATTACATTCATAATCCTATGTATCCATTACCACTGTCTATGTCCAAAACTTTTTCATTATTCTCAACACACATAAACTTAGTATTCATTAACTAATAATTAGTTTTTCTTTCCTTACAGACTTTGATAATCTTATTCTGCTGTTTCTATGAATTTTCCTATTCTGCAGGCCTTGTGTAAGTGAAATTATTTAACATTTGTCAGTTTATGTCTGGCTTATTTCACTTGTTTAGTTGCTAGGTTGTGTATGATTCTTTTTTGACCCCATGGGCTCTAGCCTGCCAGGCTCCTCTGTTCAGGGGATTTCCCAGACAAGAATGCTGGAGAGGGCTGCCATTTCCTTCTCCAGGGGATCTTCCCAGCCCAGGGATCGAACCTACATCCCCTGCATTGGCAGGCAGATTCTTTACCACTGACTCACCAGGGAAGCTCTTATTTCACTTAGTGTAATGTTTTCAGGGTTCATCTGTAGTGTAGCCTATGTCAAAGTTTTTTCCTTTTTATAACTTAATAGTAGTATATTGCATGTATACGCTACAATTTGTTTATCCATTCATCTATTGATGAACACACAGGGCCCACATTTGGCTGTTGTGAACATTACTGCAGTGAACATGATTGTACAGATATATCTGTTCTAGTTTGTGTTTCAATTATTTTGGATATATACCTATATTGATGAAAAATTAATCAATAAACCTAAGAAAGAAATGGAAACTTTTATTTGAGCCCAATTTGAGGATTATAATCCAGGAAATGCCTCTCAGGACGCTATGAGAACTGTTCTACCTTTTAGAAGTCAAGGCACAGTTAACGTGAGTCTTTTGAGTAGGGGAGTTGTACATTGAATGATTTGTTATTGACAGCTTACATAATCCAGATCTAAGCCCCGAGTGACCCCTTACAAAATCAAGAAGGAATGCTATTTCTTTTTTTTTTTTTATTTTTAAAATGTTTGACTGTGCTGGGTCATCATTGCTGCATGCGGGCTTTCTCTAGTAGTGAGCATCCGGGGCTGCTCTTCAGTTGCAGAGTGTAGGCTTCTCATTGGGGTTGCTTCTCATATTGTAGATCATGGGCTCTAGGGCATGCGGGCTTCAGTAGTTATGCATGGGCTCAATTGCCCTGTGGCACGTGGAATATTCCTGGTGCAGGGATTGAATCCGTGCCCCTTGTATTGGCAGGCAGATTCAGGAATGTTATTTTTAAGGAGCTATCTTACTGATTCTAGGAAAACGTTGGTCTTTATGATTGATCAGGTGTCTCTGCAGTGGAAGGTTTGGTCCGCACATAATGCAGATACACAATGCAGTTGGGGAGAAAAGAGGCCAGAGGGCAGAGAAGATTTTTTTGCCTAAATTTTTCTTCTCTTGTTATAAAATATGAATTTTATTTCACACCTAGGAGTATAAGAGTATATTCTGAGTCAATATGGTAGTTTGATGTCTAACTTTTAAAGAAAATGCCAAACGGTTTTCCATAGTGGCTATACCATTTTACAAGTGAAAACAAAAATTTTAAACATTTTTTCTAATTAATCCATGCATTTCAAACTAAAAGTTTGCTTTCTTGTACTGATTGTTTACAACATTCCTAGAATCATGAAAATATGCTATTTGATTTAACCTCCTGTTCTCAAAGAGGATGGGTAAGAAATATATCTTTTAAAGTGTTAATATGCTGATAGTTTATTTTATTGTCAATAACATGGAGATAACTACAGGAATCCCAAATTAGCTAAAGTAACTACATAAAATGCATATTTAGTAAACTATATGATGTATGGATAATGAATGCATCAGTTCAGTTCAGTTCAGTCACTCAGTCGTGTCTGACTCTTTGTGACCCCATGAATCACAGCACACCAGGCCTCCCTGTCCATCACCAACTCCCGGAGTTCGCTCAGACTCGCATCCAACTCTCCAGCCATCTCATCCTCTGTCGTCCCCTTCTCCTCCTGCCCCCAATCCCTCCCAGCATCAGAGTCTTTTCCAGTGAGTCAACTCTTCACACAAGGTGGCCAAAGTACTGGAGTTTCAGCTTTAGCATCATTCCTTCCAAAGAAATCCCAGGGCTGATCTCCTTCAGAATGGACTGGTTGGATCTTCTTACAGTCTAAGGGACTCTCAAGAGTCTTCTCCAACACCACGGTTCAAAAGCATCAATTCTTTGGCACTCAGCCTTCTTCACAGTCCAACTCTCACATCCATGCATGACCACAGGAAAAATCATAGCCTTGACCAGACGGACTTTTGTTGGCAAAGTAATGTGTCTGCTTTTCAATATGCTATCTAGGTTGGTCATAACTTTGCTTCCAAGGAGTAAGTGTCTTTTAATTTCATGGCTGCAATTACCATCTGCAGTGATTTTGGAGCCCCCAAAAATAAAGTCTGACACTGTTTCCACTGTTTCCCCATCTATTTCCCATGAAGTGATGGGACCGGATGCCATGATCTTCGTTTTCTGAATGTTGAGTGTGAAGCCAACTTTTTCACTCTCCACTTTCACTTTGGCATAAACATTTCCAATGACTCAAAACAAATAAGCAATCTGAATATTGGATGTGTCTTGAAAGAGATACTGTTGAAAGCCACAAGACTCCATTTAACTTTTGCTATATCAGTTCAGTTCAGTCGCTCAGTTGTGTCCAACTCTTTGTGACCCCATGAATCGCAGCACGCCAGGCCTCTCTGTCCATCACTAACTCCCGGAGTCTATGCAAACCCATGTCCATCAAGTTGGTGATGCCATCCAGCCATCTCATCCTCTGTCAACCCCTTCTCCTCCTGCCCTCAATCCCTCCCAGCATCAGGGTCTTTTCCAATGAGTCAACTCTTCTCATGAGGTGGCCAAAAGTATTGGAGTTTCAGCTTCAACATCAGTCCCTCCAATGAACACCCAGGACTGATCTCCTTTAGAATAGACTGATTGGATCTCCTTGCAGTCCAAGGGACTCTCAACAGTCTTCTCCAACACCACAGTTCAGAAGCATCAATTCTTTGTTGCTCAGCTTTCTTCACCATCCAACTCTCAAACCCATAAATGACCACTGGGAAAACCATAGCCTTGACTAGACGGACTTTTGTTGGCAAAGTAATGTCTCTGCTTTTAAATATGCTATCTAGGTTGGTCACAACATTCCTTCCAATGAATAAGCATCTTTTAATGTCATGGCTACAATCACCATCTGCAGTGATTTTGTTATATATAGGTTAGCAAATTTTAATAAACTGAGAAATGTACAGTGTTAAACATTCTGTAATTTTCTTCCAATTAGGTCAATTTATATCTTTTCTTATGCAAAATGAGTCATTATGTTCATTCTGATATAACAGAGCATAGGAAGACATTCACTCTAATTAATTGTTGGTCTAATTAATTTTAGTTGCATTGTCATAGTTAAGAAATCAGAATATTTTAATTAAATGATAGTATCATGGGCCTTTTTACTGCTGCACTTTCTGACTTTAAAATATTGTAACATATTATTGAATGTAATTTTTTAAAATTAAAACATTAGTATCTTGACTCTCCAAGAATAAATATTAAAATACTAGAAATGTACTGTCTAGGTCAACAGTCCTTTGCCACTGTCCTATGCCATTGAGGTATAACAAATTTATCTTTTATATTATCTTCAGAGGTCAGTGTGAGCAAATTACTTACATATGCTTAAGAAGTTTGAATATTTTGAATTCAGAATGTCACAAGGACTAATTTACTGTAAAGTCTCCTCCTTCAATAAGAAAGCACTTACACTGCTTAAAAAACATTTCCAACTGCTTAACCATCTCTAAAGACTGTAGATGGTTGTGCACTCAATCACTTACAGCTATAGCCACTGGTGACTTTTGCTTCCAGGCTTGAACTTGCCCTGGTACTAAGCCAATCTTGGTCAGGAAGGAGGCTGCTTCAGTAATCCTGGGCCCACCAACTAGAAGAGTCTGAATTAGTCTGCTATCAGCCTGGTATCCGAATCACTAAGGATGAGCCCTGGGTTTCCATGTACTGCCAAGGGGTTCCATGATTCCCTACTCCTGACAAACTAGATCCAGCAACTAATTGAATTTCTCCAAAAGCACTTCTGTGTTCCATAAGGAGCTGACACTTTGCCCAGCTTCCTAGTTGAAACCCTGTTTTGTTTGTGGTTGAAAAAAAAATGAAAAGGTGGATAAACTGTTATAAGTAGTATATGTAATTGTTTCAACCACATGGATTTAGTTCTTCTCAACTGACCCTTTTCTTGACTTTATAAATTTCAAAATGAAAGTAATACTTTCACATAAAGCCAAGGAGAAAGGCCTTAGCTGACAATTATTGTATCCTGACTGTCACTGAACCCAACTTGTACTGTTCACCACACAACAGGCCAATAAGTTGAACGACATCAGGCTTCTTTTATACTAGAAGTAGAGGGCTGTGGCTGGTTGTAACAAACTTCTTGGTGCTAGAATCCTTTGTTCTTGCACCTGTCCATGTAGGTCTGGTCACAATGTTCCTATAAATCTCCAACAAGACAAATATTATTCTCTGTTCTGCAACTTTTTATCTTTATATGAATGGAAAAGTGTTATACTTTTAAAGCGTAGAACCTTGAGAAGAGGGTATCCTGTATATTTCGGGCTATAAGACAACAGTTTTTATAAAAGGTGCAG
Organism: Bison bison bison; assembly: GCF_000754665.1. Classification (NCBI taxonomy): domain Eukaryota; kingdom Metazoa; phylum Chordata; class Mammalia; order Artiodactyla; family Bovidae; genus Bison; species Bison bison. The sequence continues at coordinate 4,549,618 of NW_011495024.1, read as the reverse complement.
AGCCAGCATAACCAGGCACAGAAAACAGAGTACGAGGGTTAGAGCTAAAAGAATAGATTAAGTATGGAGTCAGGATTTTTTCTTCTCTGTGACATTGCCGGTAGGTGTATCTCTTCAGAACAATGTGCAAAAGGGAGACCAATTATTTATGCCACTCTCTTCTATCCAGTCTTATCCAATGAGCAGCCTTATCCTCATTTTGCACCTTACGCTTTAGCATTCTCTGTGCTTCTCTTCCTACTGTGTTCCTGATACTGCTTTGATTTCACCCCCAAGGCTATCTTGCCTTCTTACTTCTGATTTAGTTTGGCCAATAGGGTGTATCTGCAAGAGACTTGGGGTAGGAGACAGAATTCTGAATACTTCTCCCCTCAGAAATTTCCATGTTCTAGCATCATGTTTCTGGAGGTAGCTATATCCAAACAAACAATGTGCTTACTAGAACAGCACTTCTCCATGTTTCCATCTTTTACCTCCTGAGGACCTAAGAATTAAAAGGGTTCCCAGTTTTCACAGTCACTAATTCCTGGATGCCTTAGCATCCTTTGTTGATTCCCCAATCTCTGAACATGACTTTGTAAATCATTCCTTTATTAATTTGTCTTCAGAATCTAATCTCCTGTGCCCTGTGCTTCCTGTCAGAACTCTGGTTAATCTCCCAAAAGATCTTCCTTGAAGGGAAGAACTCGGACTTGAAATTCAAGTTAGATCTCTAAGGTCTATTATCTGTATTCAGGACACTTGGGATAGAAAACAAAAGGAACTGGTGGGAAAGTTTCAAATGTAATATCGAGACAACATTCAGTGCAAAGGCATCAGACTGTGGTGGAGAGCACATAGAATACTTATTTCCACACTGTGCAAAGCCCAACCAACTGACATGGAGAAAAAAAAACAGCACATTCACTTAATATATTTCACCTCCCTTCAATCCCTGTATGTCATGCTCTGAATTTGTTAGCTCTGACAGGTCTCAAATGTACAACTGTGCCAACCTCACTTGTCAGCATTTTTGAACTACCTGTAACCATAACCCTTTCAAAAGCCCTTTTAATAAGAAACTCACAACTATTCACTGTGTTTAAAAATTTGCTATTAATCCTGGCTAAAGTAGGTCTTGCATTGTAACATTAAATTTTACACCCCCTCATGACTTTATAATTTTAAACACTTGACAGATATTTAATGAGGATTTTGCCTCCCTCTCCCTGTAAAGCTCTTCTCAGTAATATGTGGTTATCTTATTCACCAGGTGTCTGCCCACGCAATAAAAAGGAATACAAATGATTTTTCATTATGCTAGTAATTTGAATCATAATTCTGTTTCCCTTCCATTTACAGAGCAGCATGGTGAAACAAAATCAGTGTCCTCTAGACAAAATATCATTACAATTGGAACTTAAAACATACTCTCATTTTTGCTATGTTAATAAATTGCTTTATGGTTACCATTGCCTGATTCTTTTAAAGGAATTATTAAGTGATGGGAACTAGTTTTGGTGATGTCATCAATACCTTACCTGTCACTGATACAGTATTGTATAAACACTGTGCAAAGATCAATAAGGACCAAAAAGTGCATGTGCATTTACAAAGAACATTCCACAAGAAGGGATATGTGTATGTGTGTGACTGGCACAGGATATTTCACTGCAAATACTGTTGAGATCCTAGTGCAACTCACTTCAGTCAGTTCAGAGGGTAGTGACTTTTTTTTTAAAATAAAGAAAGCCTTCTAAGCTGAATCAGACTGTGGACCTAAATGGAAAGATGTAAAGACAGCTTTACGTTCCTCAGGGAGTCTTTCCAGCTCTCATCCTCCTGACCCTGAATTGTTAGTCTGGTGACTATACAGCATTGCACTAGCCCAGCCTCTCATAAACTGGAGTCAGAATCATGGGGGGACCCTTTACAAAGGAACGGGAATTTTATTCTAAGTGGATGGAGGGCTGTATCTTTAACCATTTCATTCCCTTTGGTTGTTCTGTGTTTCTCCCAATATATGCAACTGAAGCAATACTCTGCCTATGCCAGTCTGCAGTCACTTCCATGAAAGAATCCATGAAATCTTATGTGATTATGGCACAGAGTCTGGTTCATCAAAGACCACATAGGTCATCAAATTTCTTATCATCTTGAATGTTACCAAGATGAATTTGATAAACATTAATTTCAGATCAAATGAACTAGGTATTTCACTTAACAGTACTTTCTTAATACACTCGCATGAATAATGTCTATTAAGTCTTTGATGTACTGAAAACATCTAAAATAATGAGGATCCTTGAGTGGCTAATTAACATAGACTCGAATTATACACGACTCCTTTTCTTAGTAGATATGGTTTCTTGGTATTCCTGGATGATTTAGAGTCTGAAAAAGACCTGTTTGATCAAAACATACTTTAAAATGTGACTAATCATGGGCAATTTGCCAAGCCACAGGGAACAGCCTGACAACCCTCTGTGTATCTCATCTGAACTCATTGCTCCTCTAACATAGTGCTCAGAGAGCAAGAGTGAGCTATCCCTGGTGCTGTCCTGTTCTGACCCTCCTGGACATAGAATTTTCCACAGTGAACACAACCACTGTCATGATTTGGGGCTGTCAGTTAATCTAAGGTGCACGTTTCAGTATTATGTTTTTCCTATCAAGTTTCTTTCATCCAAGAGAAAGAGCAGACACCTCTTAAATAAATTAACTGAAGCATCAGAAATACAAAAATAATAACAGGAAAGTAATTCTGATTTTAGAAGAAAGTATAAAACCATTGTACCTTCATCAGAGTTTCCCTAACTTAGTTTAACCATCAAGCTTCTGTATGACTACTGATATTCCTTAATATCTAACTTTCTAGGATATACTCTTCTCTTTCTTTAAGTAATGGGCTTCCCAGGTGGTTCAGTAGTAAAGAATCTGCCTACCCATGCAGGAGGTATAGGTTCAATCCCTGGGTTGGGAATATCCTCTGGAGAAGGAAATGGCCATCCTTTCCAGTTTTCTGGCTGGAAAATCCCACGGACAGAGGAGCTTGGTGGGTTACAGTCCGTGAGGTCCCAAAGAGTCAAATACAGAGTCTGACATGACTGAGTATGCATAGAAATGCAACTACAGTTCAGGCTTGCCTTGTCCTTTCTGCTCGAATTTTACTCCTGTATCGCCTCTGATTTACTCATATGATTTTCCACTAGACTAGGTGTTCCCTCAGGAAAAGGACCGTGTTCTTTTTTTTTTTTTTGGCTGTGTTGGGTCTTCGTTGCTGCACACAGGCTTTTTCTAGTTGCAATGAGCTGGTACTACCCTTCGTTTCGGTGTGCAGGTTTCTCACTGTGGTGGTTTCTCTTGCAAAGCACAGGCTCTAGGTACAGGGGCTTCAGTAGTCGTAGCTCACGAGCTCAGTAGTTACAGCTCACAGGCTCTAGAGTACAGGCTCCTGTGGTTGTGGTGCATGGGCTTTAGTTGCCCGCAGCATGTGGAATCCTCCTGGACTAGGGATTGAACCTGTGTCCCCTGCCTTGGCAGGCAGATTCTCATCCACTGTACCACCAGGGAAGTCTAACAGGACTGTGTCTTATCACTAGTGACTTTAAATAATAAAATGATGGATAAGATGGAATCTCAAGTAGTTGTCTTAGCAAAATATATTTAAACAAATTAAAAATGACATTTTTATTTCTAAAGAGAGTCCGGGTTGCAGCCTCCTCTGCCTGATTAAAATCTGGAGTCAAGTTAAAACAGGGGTGCTTTTTATGCAACCTCCCCTCCAGATGCTGCCCAGTAATAGAAACGAACACTACACGATTAATGCAAAGAAACTTGGAAAGTCACGTAATTTAACAAATCAGAAAAGCGGCAGAGAATTATGATGTGATTGATCAGGTCCACAATGGCCCTTCTCACTGAGTCAGGTAGGGACAGGTTACAGGCAAGTAATAGTATATGGTGAGCTGGGGAAGGAGGGTAGGGCAGTGATAATATACTAGCTCCTCTCCTACAGCAGCAGCCCTTGAACTTGCTCCTCCTAGTTTATTTCTTTGTTTGTCATGGAGCATAACTCTCTGACTTACCAAGAGTATGATTATTTGCTACAAATTTTAAAATATGGAACGACATGAGTTACACATTATTTTTGTCTACCTGCCTGCCTCTGGTTTGTTCAGATAGCTGTTAAGGGTTACTGGTTTGGAAAACCAATTGTTTCTCACTTGAATGTGCATCAGACTCAATAAGCTTGTTAAAACACAAGTGGGCCTTAAAACCAGAGTTTCTGACTCAGGAGGTCTGATTTGGGACCTGACAAGTCATTTCTAACCAGGTTCTGGGTAATGCTAATTCCATGGATGTGGGAACTACGCTTTGAGAACCACTTGTCTAAACCTCTCAGTATAATCTATTGCCATTGGTTGAGTTAGTCATGGATTTATGGAATAACTCTGATGGAGTCACTCATTAACTATTGATTGTGTGCATATTATGTATCAGACATTGCCCTGTGCACTGTGCCCATCAGTCAGTGAAGTAAAGATCCTTGTTCTGTGGATCCTATATTATGATAAGAGAAACAGATAATGAATAATAAACATAAGAAATAATATTTTAAAATAATGGAAAAAAGAAAAAGTAGAATCAGGTACTTTTACTTGGCTTAAGGATAATGGAGAAGCAGGTGGTGCAGTTTGTGGAATTGAATGTGGTGGTAAGTATCCATCATACTGAGAGACTGAGACAGCTTGAAGGAGAGGAGGAAATTTGACAAGAGGTTATCTGGGGAGGAGCATGCCAGGCAGAGGGAATGGTTAAGAGCAAAGGCCCTGCAATGGACTGAATGTTTGTGTGCCCCCCAAAATCCATATGTTGACGCTCTCCCTCCCAATGTGATGGTCTTTGGAAGAAGAGCTTTTGGAAGGTCACTGGGCTTAGATGAGGTCAGGAGAGTGAAGCCCCCATGATGGGATTAATATCCTTATACTAAGAAGGTGAAGAGATTGGAACACTATCTCTCTCACCATGTGAAGACTCACCAAGAAGGTGATTGCCTATTGGTCAGGAAGAGAGCCCTCACCAGGGCTCAACCATACTGACACCTTGATCTTGGAATTTTCAGCCTCCAGAATTGGGAAAGTAAATGTTTGTTGTTTAAGCCACGCAGTTTATGATAACTTGTTATAACAGCCTGAAAAGACCAGGATAAACCCTTAGGCTGGAGTATGCCTGGTACGTAAGAGGAACAACAAAGAGGGGGTATGGTAGAATAAAGGCAAGGAGCATACAAGGCTAGGGCTCTTAACACTCTGCAGGACTGATAGATTGATCAGCAAAGTGAGTGTAAGTGTGCCCACTGTATGCTTAGGGCTTCCTAGGTGGTGCACTGGTAAAGACTCTGCCTGCCCATGCAGGAGACACAAGACATGCAGGTTCGATCCTTGGGTCTAGAAGATCCCCTGGAGAAGGAAACGGCAACCCACTCCAGTATTCTTGCCTGGAGAATCCCATGGACAGAGGAGCCTGGTGGGCTACGGTTGATGGGGCCGCAAAGAGTCAAACACAACTGAGCGACTAAACACACACAATATATACTAACCTTCCCATCAGATGTAGACAGCTATATTTATGAGGCTCTATGAACCAAATGCAGGATTCCTACATAGTAGCTGTTGAGGAGCAGTGGCTGGGAGGCCCAAGTACACATAATGATTCTGCCATTAATTACACAGCTGATATTAGGAAAATGACTTCAGCTCTCTGGAATCCACTTTGCTCAATTATAAAATGAAAGAGTTGGACCGCATCATCTTACAAGTTCCCTCTAGTTCCAACATGCTCATTCACCCCTAACAATTCTGTTAGGGCTGTAATATAGTTATTATAGCAGTGAAATTACAAATATACTGTTAAAGAGGACTTCCCTGGTGGTCTAGTGGCTAAGACTCCATCTTCCAATCCTGGGGACCCAGGTTTGATTCTTGGTCAGGGAACGAGATCCTACATGATGCAACTAAAGATCCTGCAAGCCACAACTTAAAAAAAATTGTTTTTCAATTCCTGCATGACGCAATGATGATCAAAGATTCTGCATGTTGCAACTAAGACCCAGCACAGCCAATTAAATAAATAAAAATAAATATTGAAAAAAAAATAGCACCTAACCATTAAAAACAAAAGTATATATAAAAAGAGTATACCATTACAGTTCCACAGAATCAACTGCACATGCTCTGGCCTGACTGTGTCTGTCAAGGACGGGAAAGGCATTGATGCATCACAAGTCTGAGAGATATAGTCACATTGTCAAGAAGACTTCAGGTCAAATTTAAAAGCGAAGTCAGAAATAAGCAAAGGCATCCCAGAGAATATTGTCAATGGTAACAAAATCACAAATTGTGCTGAAATGTGATAATGAATATTGATTCTGAGTTAGATTTTCAAGTCCCAACTGCACCTATAGATCTTAGTCAATACCACAGTATTTTAAATAGGTTATACAAAGAATTCCCCAGCTGTTAACTCTCAATTCCATACATAATGTATATATGTTTATGCCCATTATTAGTCACCTTTTTCTGAGCCATATAACAAGTTATAGTTGGGATGCCCCATTACCCTTACTGTACAACCCTTCAAGTTAGGAAATCATAATTGATGTGACATAATCTTCTAATCCTTACATAGCATTCAAATTTCACTAACTATGCAAGTCAAATCTATTTTCTTAGTTCAGAATTCCATTCAGGAGTACTTATTTCATTAAATTGTTATTCTTTTGTTTTCTCCTAAGTGGAAGACTTCCTCTTTTGTCTGTGTTCTTGAGCCTCATAGCTTTAAAAAATGTAGATCAATGGACTTCCCTGATGGTCCAGTGGCTAAGGCTCTGAGCTGCCAGGGTAAGAGGCACAAGTTCGATTCCTGGTCAGAACACTAGATCCCATATGACACATGGCGTGGTCAAGTAAAAAAATAATACATAAGGCAGTTCTATTTCCAGTTTTTTAAGGAATCTCCACACTGTTCTCCATAGTGGCTGTACTAGTTTGCATCCCCACCAACAGTGTAAGAGAGTTCCCTTTTCTCCACACCCTCTCCAGCATTTATTGCTTGTAGACTTTTGGATCGCAGCCATTCTGACTGGCGTGAGATGGTACCTCATAGTGGTTTTGATTTGCACTTCTCTGATAATGAGTGATGTTGAGCATCTTTTCATGTGTTTGTTAGCCATCTGTATGTCTTCTTTGGAGAAATGTCTATTTAGTTCTTTGGCACATTTTTTGATTGGGTCATTTATTTTTCTGGAGTTGAGCTGTAGGAGTTGCTTGTATATTTTTGAGATTAGTTGTTTGTCCATTGCTTCATTTGCTATTATTTTCTCCCATTCTGAAGGCTGCCTTTTCACCTTGCTAATAGTTTCCTTTGTTGAAATAGAACTGCCTTATGATCCAGCAATCCCACTGCTGGGCATACACACTGAGGAAACCAGAAGGGAAAGAGACACGTGTACCCCAATGTTCATTGCAGCACTCTTTATAATAGCCAGGACATGGAAGCAACCTAGATGCCCATCAGCAGATGAATGGATAAGAAATCTGTGGTACATATACACAATGGAGTATTACTCAGCCATTAAAAAGAATACATTTGAATCAGTTCTAATGAGATGGATGAAACTGGAACCTATTATACAGAGTGAAGTAAGCCAGAAAGAAAAACACCAATACAGTATACTAATGCATATATATGGAATTTAGAAAGATGGTAACAATAACCCTGTGTACGAGACTGCAAAAGAGACACCGATGTATAGATCAGTCTTATGGACTCTGTGGGAGAGGGAGAGGGTGGGGAGATTTGGGAGAATAGCATTGAAACATGTATAATATCATGTATGAAATGAGTCGCCAGTCCAGGTTCGATGCACGGTACTGGAT
>NW_011495024.1:4518704-4541599 GCF_000754665.1 Bison bison bison | reverse complement strand
TGACCCAGAGGGAGGGTAGGGGAGGGAGGAGGGAGGAGGGTTCAGGATGGGGAACGCGGGTATACCTGTGGCGGATTCATTTCAATATTTGGCAAAACTAATACAATATTGTAAAGTTTAAAAATAAAATAAAATTTAAAAAAATACATAAAAACAACAAACAAACAAAATAAAAAATGTTGGTCTTAAATATTGTCGAATGACCCTGAATTGGGGTCCATCTGAGGTTTCCTCATTACTGGATTCAAGATGTGCTTTCACGGTAGAGAAACTACAGAAATCATGCACTTTTCTCTGTCCTTCACATGAGAGGCCCACAGTGGGGATGTTAACCTTTAACACCTGGTCATATTCTTTTAACCAGGTTTCCCCACATAATCACCTTCCTCCCCTACCTTTTGTAACTGATATATTCAATTTATGGAGACATAATCCAGGATTATATTAATATCCTAGTTCCCATCAAATCACCACCCATCAGCTCGGTTTCCATTGAACAATTCTCTTCTGAATCAATTACCACAATAATAGTAGGCCTGTAGTGTCTTTGTAGTCTATTGTTTTTTCTACATTTATTATTAGCATTCTACTATACAGAAAAGTTTTTCATTTTTCCCAATTATTTTCTGATTTATTCATTTTAATTCATTTAGTTATATCAGTATAGATATCAGTTCAGTTCAGTCGCTCAGTCGTGTCCAACTCTTTGTGACCCTATGGACTGCAGCACGCCAGGCTTCCCTATCACCAACTCGCAGAGCTTGCTCAAACTTATGTCCATCGAGTCGGTGATGCCATCCAACCATCTCATCCTCTGTCGTCCCCTTCTCCTACTGCTTCAATCTTTCCCAGCATCAGGTTCTTTTCCAATGAATCAGACATATCTATAGAGTAGACATATACACTTGTACATTCATGTAATAGACATATAAGTATAAACATATTTATATTTTTATTCAGTGGGGTATATTCCTTTCTTACCATTATCTATTTTGAGGCTCCAATTTCCCTAAATTTGGCCAGTGAGAACCCTGAAAGTGATATTGTGGCACTTTCCTATCATTCTTTGAACATTTTTTTACTTTCTGTCACAGCAAGGTGTTCTAAGAAAAGTTGGAATTTCAATGCCCTAGCCCAGAATCAACAGTTTTTCCAATCTTGGTTCTTTCAGTGTAGGTTTTGTATTTGGAAACCAAAGACTAGGTGTTTATTATGCTCATTGCTACCCAAGTTTCAATGCTCCTAGGCCTTCTTGGTGGACACAGCCAGACAGCCAGACAGTATATATATATACATATACATATACATATACATACACACACACACACACACACACACACACACATATCTCTAACTAATTCAGTATCTCTTGACAAAGATCTAGTTCTGTATATAGATTTTTTTTTGAGTTAAATAAATTGATTATAAAATTTTTTTTAATTTTATTTTATTTAACTTTACAATATTGTATTGGTTTTGCCATTTATCAAAATGAATCTGCCACAGGTATACATGTGTTCCCCATCCTGAACCCTCCTCCTTTAAGCCATGAGTTCACAGTGATACGTATGTCCAATTTTAATCCATCACCTCATGATTCTTTTTAGCCTTAATTTACCTTTAACTGTGGTAAACTTAGCTCTCATCATTCTTAACATATTGGCTTATGTGATCACTTTATGAACCTGCTTGATCCGAGCAGATTTCCTATGCAGATGACATGCAGATGATAATACTCTAATGGTAGAAAGTGAAGAGGAACTAAAGAGCCTCTTGGTGAAAAAGAGGGTGAAAGAGGAGAGAGAAAAAGCTGGTTTAAAACTCAACATCCAAAAAACTAAGCTCATAGCATCTGGTCCCATCACTTCATGGCAAATAGATGGGGGAAAAGTAGAAACAGTGACAGATTTTATTTTCTTGGGCTCCAAAATCACTGCGGATGGTGACTGCAGCCATGAAATTAAAAGACACTTACTCTTTGGAAGAAAAGCTATGACAAACCTAGAAAGCATATTAAAAAACAGAAACATAACTTTTCCATATAGACAAAGTTATGGTTTTTCCAGTAGTCATGTAAGGATGAGAGCTGGGCCACAAAGAAGGTTGAGCGCTGAAGAACTGATGCTTTTGAATTGTGGTGCTGGAGAAGAGTCTTGAGAGTCCCTTGGACAGCAAGTAGATCAAACCAGTCAATCCTAAAGAAAATCAACTCGAACTATTCATTGAAAGGACTGATGCTGAAGCTTCAATATTTTGGCCACGTGATGTGAAGAGCCGACGAAAAGACCCTGATGCTGGGAAAGGTTGAGGGCAGGAGGAGAAGGGGTTGACAGAGAATCAGATAGTTGGACGGCATCACTGACTCAATGGATATGAGTCTGAGCAAACTCCAGGAGATAGCAAAGGACAGGGAAGCCAGTGCTGATGTCCATGGAGTTGCATAGAGTTGGACATGACTTAGGGACTGAACATCAACAACAAACCAGATTCCCTACTTACCTTACTTACCTCAGTAGTACATGAGACAGCTATCAGCTCTGAGGCTAATCTAGATTACCTCTCCTGTTAGTCTAGGTCACCTCCATTATAACCTCTCTACTCCCACTGACCTTACCCCTCCCCCTTTTTAGTCACCCACATTTACCACCATATTTCTACTGAGCTCACACTATTTATTTTCCTTTCTCAACAATAGCCCAGTTTAGGGAGGTCCAGTGGTTAAGACTCCATGCTTCCATTGCAGGGAGCACACGTTCTATCCCTGGTTAGGGCACTAAGATCCCTTATGCTGCTTGGGCCAGAAAAAAAAATAGCCCAGTTTAGACTCACTTTCCTGTGTGACCATAGATCTTCCATTAGCAAGAAACTCTCTCACTTTTATCTTCATGAAATAATTTGCTATTGTACACTCAGTTTTTCTCTTGTTTTCCATCTTCAGAGCAGTGGTTTGGATAAGAATAAATAAAACCAGGCCCTAAGCTTGTGAAGATCTGTAATTTAATAGAGCCAGATGCAACCCCTGAAGGATCTGCATAATGTATGGATTTTTACAATTTCTCTGAATCTGTAATCCAATTCATTATGTCTGTTTCCTGTAGTTACTCAGGCTCTGTCAATATCTAAAAAAGCATTTTGACTGAATATCAATATGTTTCAACCCAAGGTAGAAATCAGCACAATCAAGACTTTCGCAAGTTCTTGAATTCACCTGATCTCTTACAAAACTATTATAACTGAACATCAATATCACCACAGTATTTTTGCCAAAGTTTATAAAAACATAAGGTAAATCTTAATACACTGACAACATTGCTATATCCTGTGCTGGATGGAAACCAACCCTCATCCCCCCCAATCAAATTATGACATTTTTGCCTTCTTTAGCCCATCAAGCTCCTCTGTCCATGGGATTCTCCAGGCAAGAATACTGGAGTGGGTTGCCATGCCCTCCTCCAGGGGATCTTCCCAACCCAGGGATTGAACCCAAATCTTTTATGTCTCCTTCTTCAGCAGGCAGATTCTTTACCTGATGAGCCTTTGGGGAAGCCCTTAAAGTGACACTGCTGCTGCTGCTGCTAAGTCACTTCAGTCATGTCTGACTCTGTGTGACCCCACAGACAGCAGCCCACCAGGCTTCCCCATCCCTGGGATTCTCTAGGCAAGAACACTGGAGTGGGTTGCCATTTCCTTCTCCAAAAGTGACACTAAGTAATCCTAAATGAGTTTTTCTGAATTTGTGCCAAATTTATCTAATAAGCAAATAGATACAAATTATTCCTACCATCATTTAAGTAAATAATTTGTTTTTACATTTTCTCTCCCCTTGTGTCATTACTAGCATATTAGAAATAGTAATCAGAAAGTAAATGTCTAGTATTATTTAAATAATAATCTTTTCTCAAATTTTTCTTACCTATTATAAGCCAGAACCAATAAATTTATTTTTGATATTATCCCCCAATGCTTATTGTTATGATCTAATATTTATGACAGAATTGAGGTTTATAAAAGTTAAAAATAATTTTCTCAAAATTATGCATGCAGTAAGACTTTGTTTTTCCCTCTGTTCTATCCCATGCATTAAATAATGCTTGCACATGGTAAGATGACCATAAATATTTGCTTAATGAATAAATGAATGTTAATGAATACAGGTTTGGTTATGTCTAGTCCCTTTACTTTTCCTAGCCTGTGTTCAACTTCATCCTCTTGTGTCCAGTAAACATTTTAACAATCAAGTGGTAAAATGGAAGCATAATTCTAAATAAAGAAACAAATGCACAAAGGTATGGGTTACTGATGCCAAAATATTCTAATTTACAGTATCACAATCAAAATGCATTCTGTGTATGTCCATTCACTGTATTTTTCAAGGAAATTGCAAACTAGAATTTGAAACCATCAATGAACCATGACCAACAGTCCACACTCCATCATAGATCAGCACCCTGGTCTGTGATCTATAACTGATTCACGTCTCCATAGTTCAGGAGTCCTACCTGTTAGACAATAGTAGCCAGTACTGCTAACATCAAGGTTTTTACAGAGCAGTTATTTATGGCTCTCAAAGAGGAGAAGGTGTGTAATTCATCAGTCTAAGCCTTTTCTTGGCATCAGAAATTTTTGTTGCTCCTATGATCAAAGTTATTAGAGAAAGAACTTGACAGTAATGAAAAGAGTTACAAGTTTTCCACCTGTGTATACTAGTCAGAGCAATCAAGAAAACAACATACAGGAACACAAGCAAAGAATGGCTTTCTAGCTGGACAGTGCTTTTTGGTAGAGTTGGAATTAAAACCTTAGCTCAGTCGGTAAAGAATCGGCCTGCAGTGCAGGAGACCCGGGTTCGATCCCTGGGTTGGGAAGATACCCTGGAGAAGGAAAAGGGCAACCCACTCCAGTATTCTTGCCTGGAAAATCTCACGGACAGATGGATCTTGGTGGGCCCCAGTCCATGGGGTCGCAAAGAGTCAGGCACAACTGAGTGACTAACACTTACTTACACTATTGAAATTGACCTGCCCTACTTGAAGGATTCTGTTATAGACAATGTTGATTTCCTCTCCCTGGATGGATGGCTGGGAAACTGGACACTTTATCATGTTCAATGGGCATATTTCACCCTTAGAGGACCCACTCACTGACAGGTCTCCTGAGCTGCCCACAAGTCTGTTGACGAGAGAGAGAACACATCAATAAGCTGCAAAGGAAAAACAAGCTTGCCACCTCTTTTATATTTTGAAATGACAATTTTATGTTATAAGAAAATATTAGGAAGAGTTTTGTTCTTTACCAACTATAAATAGGGCCATCCAGATTCTGACTACGACAAGATGATTATACATGGATTGGGATGGTAATTTTCTCTAATGTTCCGATTTTTTGTCATATAGAAAATATATTTCCTCTAATTCATCCTAAAATATCACTTTTAAGGGGACAGAAGTACAGACACTGTCTTCTTTAGTAATAGTCACTATTATTACAGTTGCAGAAACACAGAAACCCACCATATTTTCATGAGAATTTCTCATTTTAGAAGTAATGTTGGTTTTCCTGTCACTCAAGGCATAAGTTCTAGAAACTGGAAAGTTGGGAATATACTGCTTATTTCCATTGTGAGGGTTCTATTAAGATGTCACAGGTGAAAAATATTGTTTTTTATAGAATGCAGGAATATGAAACAAATCTACAATAAATCTGTATCAAACAAAGGTACAGGTATTTTCAAAATGGATAAAAAAGGATTGAAAGTATTTTATTTCCCTTTCATATCTTTATTTAAATTTCTATTTTGAAATTTTTAAAATGGAATACTTTGGCTATTTTGTAGAGCAAAAAACCAGTCAACTTATTTTTTTTTACCTTTTAAAGTCTAAGTGCTTTTCCATTTCATGAAAACAGCTACAAATATCTCTCACTTTTTAGAGAAACTGGTTGTAGAAAATGATCTTAAACACATGAGGAAATATTTGTTAGGACTCAAACTTAGTGTGTGTGTTCACACACGCATACCTTTCTGGTTTGTGATATTATGCCCAATGAACCTAAGAATGCTCTGTTCTCCTCCCAGTTACCTTTTTTTTTTTTTTTTCCCAGCAGAGTTCTTAATCAAGCTATGTAGGAAAAATAGGACCATAAACACCAAGTGACCCCTGGATTTACTTCTGTGACAGTGCCTAAGAACCCAATGGAGAATCTAATAAGATGCGATTTGAAAAACACATCATGTCTGAGGGGAAATCGCTGCCTCCCTCTCACCTCAAGTTGGGATGGGTACATCCTGGCCTGACAATATTCAAAAGCAACATAGACTCAGCTTTGCAATCCTGACATGTGGTTGCAAGAAAAACAGCCTAATCATGTGGCTACCCATTCGGATTTTAAAGGCAGTTTTGAAAAATTCTTGTGTGACCTTGAGCAAGTAAGTTATTTATACCTGATTCAAATTACTGGAGACATTTATGTAAAAAGGAACTACAAATATACACCCATACATACACACTTTTGCATATACATAATGTATTATGTAAGATTGTTTTAAAATGTAGGTTTCACTACTATTCAGATGTGATGAGCCAGCAGATTAGGAGACAACTGCTATTGAAAAGATAGCTTGTTACAGTTCCCAAGGGGAGGGCATACCGAGGAGGGGTGGGGGTAGCATACATGAAGAAATAACAGGCTCAGTCAGGAGGCAGAGTGGAGCAGGAAGAAAACATGATAAGCCTCTTTATTAACTTTATGTGGGAAGAAATATGTGACTAAGTGAAAACAGGCTTGGAATCATCTAGTTTGAATGAATTCAGTGGGCTCTCAGGTATTGGGGTTGTACTTTGTCTGGTACTGACCCTCTGATACCAGACAGGGCATGCAATGTATGAACCTCTTGAGAAGCCAATATAGAAAGTAATGGGGGACATGGGCTTTGCATTCGTTGGGTTGCATATGGAAGTTGCACTCAGAAGAAAGTAGTTTGCTATTTCTAGAAATTAGCTAACACTGGGAGATGAAAACTCTCAGGCCCTAGATGTCAAAGAATCAAAGAATTCAAAAAATTAAAAACATGATGAATACAAAGACACTTGGTACTTTTTGTATCTCTGTATTATAGCCACAGTTACACTACACTGGATAGACACAATTTAGGCTCTATTTTTAAGGTGATATAATGAGTAATTTCACTCCAGTATTACCTAATTTATAGCTTTTTCTATCCACAAATGAGAAAATAAAAAAAAAAAAAAAACAGCCAATTCTCTTGGTATTTGAGTTGATTAATTTGGCAAGACCTACCAGTGTCTGTTTTGATTATATATATTTTATTTTTTTTACTTTACAATATTGTATTTGTTTTGCCATACATCAATATGCATCTGCCACGAGTGTACAGGTGTTGCCCATCCTGAACCCCACTCCCACCTTCCTCCCCATACCATCCCTCTGGGTCATCCCAATGCACCAGTCCCAAGCTTCCAGTATTCTGCATTGAACCTGGACTGGTGATATTTTTTTTATATGATATTATACATGTTTTAATGCCATTCTCCTAAATCATCCCCCTGCTTCCTCTCCCACAGAGTCCAGAAGACTTGTTCTATACATCTGTGTATCTTTTGCTGTCTCTCCCAGAGAGTCCAGAAGACTGTTCTATACATCTGTGTATCTTTTGCTGTCTCACAGACAGGGTTGTCGTTACCATCTTTCTAAATTCCATATATATGCGTTAGTATACTGTATTGGCGGAGAGGGCAATGGCACTCCACTCCGGTACTCTTGCCTGGAGAATCCCATGGATGGAGGAGCCTGGTGGGCTGCAGTCCATGGGGTCGCCAAGAGTCGGATATGACTGAGCGACTTCCCTTTCACTTTTCACTTTTATGCACTGGAGAAGGAAATGGCAACCCACTCCAGTGTTCTTGTCTGGAGAATCCCAGGGACGGGGGAGCCTGGTAGGCTGCTGTCCATGGGGTCACAGAGTCGGACACGACTGAAGTGACTTAGCAGCAGCAGCATACTGTATTGGTGTTTTTCTTTCTGGCTTACTTCACTCTGTATAATAGGCTCCAGTTTCATTCACCTCATTAGAACTGATTCAAATGTATTCTTTTTAATGGCTGAGTAATACTCCATTGTGTAGATGTACCACAGCTTTCTTATCCATTCATCTGCTGATGGACATCTAGGTTGCTTCCATGTCCTGGCTATTATAAACAGTGCTGCGATGAACATTGGGGTACACGTATCTCTTTCAATTCTGGTTTCCTCAGTGTGTATGCCCAGCAGTGGGATTGCTGGGTCATAAGGCAGTTCTATTTCCAGTTTTTTAAGGTATCTCCACAGTGTTCTCCATAGTGGCTGTACTAGTTTGCATTCCCACCAACAGTGTAAGAGGGTTCCCTTTTCTCCACACCCTCTCCAGCATTTAGAGTTGTAGACTTTTGGATCCCAGCAAGTATAATTCTACAAAGTTAAGCTGAATATTTCGAATACACTACACTTCTGCAGTAACACAACAAAATGAATCCCTCTGAAGATAACTGTTGAAAGTTTCCAAGTGACCATTTTTTTACTGAATTTCTGAATGATTTTAGAAATTGTGATGGGCAAATTTTATGTGTCAGGTTGAATGGGCCACAGGATACCCAGATATTTGGTCAAATATTATCCTGGGTATGTCTGTGAGGGTGTTTTCTGATGAGTTTAACATTTAAATAGATAGACTAAGTAAAGCAGATTGCTCTTCCTAATGTAGGTGTGCCTAACCCAATCAGTGGAAGGCCTACATAGAACAAATAGCCTGATCATCCCCCAAGTAAGAGAGAATCCTTCCTTCAGATGGTTTATGAACTGAAACATTGGTTTCTTTGCTCTCCATCTTGCCTTACATACCTTGAGACTTGCTAGCCTCCATAGTCAAATGACTTAATTTCATATAATAAATTTACTTTTATATTAAACATATGTAAATATATTTTATTAACTATTAACACATAATATATGTAAACATATTATATGTATATATATAGCCTATTGGTTCTGTTTCTTAGAAGAACCCTGACTAATGCAGTGCTAATGATTTATGCCTAATAAAACTGATAATATCATAGTGAGCAGACACTCTGGCTTTTGACTTTGTGGACCCAAATTCTATTAAGAATTCTATTAAGAATGTGATTTGATGCCAATTAAGTTCTTGCCTGGAGAATCTCATGAACAGAGCAGCTTGGTGGGCTACAGTCCATGGAGTCACAAAGAGTCAGACACAACTGAGCGACTAAGCACACACACACACACACAATTCTAAAACTACCAAGGTAAAAGTGGCTCTTTTTTAAGTCTGTTAACTATTCCTTTAAGGAAACAACATAAATATTAATAAGTAAGTAAAATTATCATAATCCCACATTTTGGAAATAGAATGTGCTAACTCACACTTACAAATTTCACCAAAGAAACACTAGTCAATGATCTTGATGACAACTGTAAGATTACTTATATATTATAGACATAAATAAAATACTTAAGATGGTTCATGAATAAAAATATTTGTTAAGCATAACAATAGATGGGCTCCCCAGGTGGTGCTGGTGGCAAAGAATCTACCTGCCAACGCAGGAGACACAAGAGAGACAGTTCAATCCCAGGGTCAGGAAGATCCCCTGGAGTAGGACATGGCAACCCATTCCAATATTCTTGCCTAGAAAAATTCCATGGACAGAAGAACCTGGTGGGCTACAGTTCATGAGACCACAGAGTTGGGCATGACTGAATGCACACACACATAACAATAGATATGCTGAATAATTGTATTTCAGTTTCTCAGTAAGTCTTACTAAGCTTTTGTTGTTGTTGTTACTTTTCCCATATAATTGTTTTAAGTTGGATATTGAATTTTCATTTTTATTTGGTTCAAAAAATTTTCTTTCTTTTCGTTTTTTGGCCTTGCAGCAGCAGGATCTTAGTTTCCCAACCAGTGATCAAACCTGTGCCCACTGCAGTGGAAGTATAGAGTATTAACGAGTGCACCTCTAGGATAGTCCCAGTAAGTTTTGCCTGTAAGTCAGTCTGCACTTTCATAAGAACCTCTCATGATCGAATAAGTGAAAGAGAATAATCATCACATAAATTGAAAGCCACAATTTGAAGCACAAAGAACAAACACCATTAGAATATGCACAGTAGAATTGAGAAGCAAGAGGCTTAATTTACAAATGAGGTTTTGTAGTATTAGAATAAAAATATAGATCTGAAAGAAAGAAATGGAGAGTTCACATACACAAAATTGAAAATGCAATAAAATGGGTAAAACAACAAGAAAAATATGCAAAGATGTACTAATCTACTCAGGGTTTTTATTGACATCCTAATTGAAGAAAGCTGAGCACTGAAGAATTGATGCTTTTGAACTGTGGTGTTGGAGAAGACTCTTGAGAGTCCCTTGGACTGCAAGGAGATCCAACCAGTCCATTCTAAAGGAGATCAGTCCTGGGTGTTCATTGGAAGGACTGATGTTAAAACTGAAACTCCAATACTTTGGCCACCTTATGCGAAGAGTTGACTCATTGGAAAAGACCCTGATGCTGGGAGGGACTGGGGGCAGGAGGACAAGGAGACGACAGAGGATGAGATGGCTGGATGGCATCACTGACTTGATGGACATAAGTTTGAGTGAACTCCGGGAGTTGGTGATGAACAGGGAGACCTGGCATGCTGCTATTCATGGGGTCGCAAAGAGTCGGACACGACTGAGAGACTTAACTGAACTGAACTGAATTAAAGACTTTGTACTTTTTGATTACATGTCCCATCTAAATGTTAAGCTCCTCCATTGCAAACCCCAGCATTGTGTCCACCACAAGATCTGGCCAAGTTATACGCATGAGAGTCAATGTATTGAATTAATACAGAGTAGTCTGAAACTCAACCAATAATGTTTAGATTTTCTTTATTAAAATTCAGAAGTTGATATTAAGCACATCCAGTAATTTTTTAAATTAATGTGTTAACAAGAAAGCTGCCAGGAAACATAACACGAATTCTATAATTTGAAATCTACTGAGATACAGATTGACTATGCCAAAGCCTTTGACTGTGTGGATCACAATAAACTGTGGAAAATTCTGAAAGAGATGGGACTACTAGACCACCTGACCTGCCTCTTGAGAAACCTGTATACAGGTCAAGAAGCAACAGTTAGAACTGATATGGAACAACAGACTGGTTCCAAACAGGAAAAGGAGTACGTCAAGGCTGTATATTGTCACCCTGCTTATTTAACTTATATGCAGAGTACACCATGAGAAATGCTGGGCTGGAAGAAGCACATGCTGGAATCAAGATTGCCAGGAGAAATATCAATAACCTCAGATATGCAGATGACACCACCCTTATGGCAGAAACT
This sequence comes from Bison bison bison, assembly GCF_000754665.1. Classification (NCBI taxonomy): domain Eukaryota; kingdom Metazoa; phylum Chordata; class Mammalia; order Artiodactyla; family Bovidae; genus Bison; species Bison bison. Next base: position 4,530,195 of record NW_011495024.1, on the reverse strand, counting down.
GAAGAGGAACTAAAAAGCCTCTTGATGAGAGTGAAAGAGGAAAGTGAAAAATTTGGCTTAAAGCTCAACATTCAGAAAACGAAGATCATGGCATCAGGTCCCATCACTTCATGGGAAATAGATGGGGAAACAGTGGAAACAGTGTCAGACTTTATTTTTTGGGCTCCAAAATCACTGCAGATGGTGACTGCAGCCATGAAATTAAAAGACGCTTACTCCTTGGAAGAAAAGTTATGACCAACATAGATAGCATATTGAAAAGCAGAGACATTACTTTGCCAACAAACGTCCATCTAGTCAAGGCTATGGTTTTTCCAGTGGTCATGTATGGACGTGAGTGTTGGACTGTGAAGAAAACTGAGCACCAAAGAATTGATGCTTTTGAACTGTGGTTTTGGAGAAGACTCTTGAGAGTCCCTTGGACTGCAAGGAGATCCAACCAGTCCATTCTAAAGGAGATCAGTCCTGGGTGTTCATTGGAAAGAATGATGCTAAAGCTGAAACTCCAGTACTTTGGCCACCTCAAGCGAAGAGTTAACTCATTGGAAAAGACTCTGTTGCTGGGAGGGATTAGGGGCAGGAGGAAAAGGGGACGACAGAGGATCAGATGGCTGGATGGCATCACTGACTCAATGGATGTGAGTCTAAGTGAACTCCGGGAGACAGTGATGGACAGGGAGGCCTGGTGTGCTGCGATTCATGGGGTCGTAAAGAGTCAGACACGACTGAGTGACTGAACTGAACTGAGATACAGAAGCATAATTTTATTTTATTGCAGACATTTTCAATTACACAGCATACTCACTTCCCAATTTAATAATGGAAAGCAGGCTAATGTCCCATCTGTCATGTAACATTCTGCCTCAATGTTATCTTGGTGATTTCTGAAAGAATTAGTTGCTGGATTGGAAGCAATTTCTTCTTTTGACATTTAAGATGCTCCTTGTGAATATTCATTTGTGTATTCTTCACAAATTCCAATCCTATCTTAGATTCCTCTTGTACTTAAACTATTAAATGAGATCTGAGGTGACTTGAAAAAGAACCATATTTCTTTTACTGTTACAGTTGTTAGATTTAGCAAATAAAAATATAGGCTAGTCAGTTAAATTTGAATATTAACAACAATAAATATTTTTCAGGATAAGTATGCCCTGTGCAATATCTAGGGTACATTTATACTAAATTTTTTAAAAATTTACCTGAAATTCAAGTTCACCTGGTTAACCTGTATTTTCTTTAACAATTCTACTTGGGCTTCCCTGGTGGCTCAGAGAGTAAAGTGTCTGCCTGCAATGCAAGAGACCTGGGTTCGATCTCTGGGTCAGAAAGATCCCCTGGAGTAAGAAATGGCAGCCCACTCCAGTATTCTTGCTTGGAGAATCCCATGGACAGAGAAGCCTGGCAGACTACAGTTAATGGGATCACAAAGAGTCTTAAATGACTGAGCAACTTCACTTTCACTTAGAGCAAAGTCTCTTCCTTACATGTGTTGTGATACAATCTACCACTTCCTTGAATACAAACATGTAAATTATGGAGACTTTGTATTTTTGGTCAAGGACAAACATGAAAGAATTACATGTACTGATAAGTACAGAATGAAAGAAAATAAGGTGTGTAGCAACTGTCACAGGGTCTCAGCTATAGCCACTGGAGGACATTCAGCTAGATGACCAAGGAAAAGTGTCCAAGAATATGAAGCACTGGACAATGGAAGGAAGGATAACAAACTGGAATAAAACATGAAACCATAATAGAAGCATCCATATGGAATGCAGAGTGCGATACTGGGGAATCAGGGCATTCCAAGGTGATTCTGATGGATATGTCTTCACACAGAGGGGAACACAGAAGGGCAGTGGGGGAAAAAAACAACCTATACTTAAGGGTCAAAACTCCCAGATTCATGCTGTCTCATTTTAGGCTGTCTTTTGCCATCTTTGACCATTGATCATTTTATATGTAGTACAAGGATGATATCTGTGCTGCCAAAGGCTGAGAGGATTAAATAAGATAAAAACTGTAAGCCATGTGATCCACTATACAAATATCATTTGTTATGCTTATTCGATGGCTGATTGATATGAGGTTATTATCATGGTATTATCAAGACTAAATTATAAGCATGTAAGACAATAAAGGTAAAAGGGATTTATAATGTGACTTTTTCATTAGTCAGTGTTAATTATATATTCAGGTTCATATTAGTTTATTTGGGTCCTATTAGAATTATTAGGGAAAATTCTTCCTTTTGTTTTCTTAATTTATTATGTGGGGAGAATTTTATTTTATAATCTTATTTCTTTCAGGCAGAATATCTAAAATACCTTATCATGGGCTCATCTACCTGGCAACCCAAATATTTTACTTCTTTCATATTCATATTCTTATATCTGAGGAATTTAATTGTCCTCTGCCGCTATAAAAAACAGCTATTTTTTAAAAGAAAATTTTATTTTCCATTTTCCCAAGAAATATCAAAAGTATAGGGAAAAAGATATATATAATCAAGCTGCTTCTATTGACATTAATCTTTTTTGAATTTGAACACTATGCATGAAGCTCATTTTCATTCAATTAAAACTGACACATCCTCTTTAAAAGAACTGCCATAAAACAAATAACTACAATAAGCTCATTTCATGTAGAAAGCCAAGGTCCAATTTTTCCTCTGTACTCATCTGCTGAACAAGGTCAGGAAGATGTTGAAAGTGATTTCACATACATTTGTACCAGTAAAATGGTGAAACAAAATGTGACTTAAGACAGAATAGAAAAATCAGACCAAGTGGGGTTATCAAATCTTGGCTATATTTTCTATCTTCAGAATATAAAATAACTTTCCTTGACATTTAGCTCAGTAAATGTTTCTAATATTTCAAATGCAAATTTCCAATTTTTGAAATAATTTCTTCTCATTATATTGTTAACACTTAAGGTAAGATATATTATACATTCCATTTCACAAACGATTTCTCTCCTTGGAAGAACTTATTTGCATTATTCAGAGCTGAGAGTTGTAAATGTCAATGAAGGCTGACTCAGTTGGTTAAACAAAATGCAAACAGCACCGCACTCGTAAGTCTCAGCCCCATGTATCATTTGAGCTCTCCTCTCTGGCATAACTATAGCCTGTACAACGTGTCTGGGTCCACTATGTACGTAGCCATGGTCAAGGAGGACACGCAATATAATAACGTGTAAAAGGTAACGCAATGAACTTGCTTAATAAATATGAATGAATGTCTCCTCTGAGACAGGCACTTTATTGAACATGTGCTAATGCATGAGACATATGGAAACTACATTCAGGTAGGAGAGAGAGGGAGGGAAAGAAAAAAGGTAGGGAAGGAGGGAAGGAAGGAGAAGTCGCAAACCCAGTGCTAAAGATTTAGACAAAAAGGATTAGTAAGTGATATGAACTTTAACAAAAAACTGAAAACTCAAATTTGAAAATGAGCTAGCCATTACCACTATTTGACAGTTCAAGTTTTATACCTTACGAGTTCTTCTTTGTGTATTTCATAGCTATTATGTATCTAGAATGTCAAATTAAGCAAGATCTTGTTTGTCAGACAACACAAATTTGGAATCTGAACTGAGACAGGACTTGAAATGGAGTTTGTTGTTGCTGTTTAGTTGCTAAGTCGTGTTCAACTCCTTGTGACCCCATGGACTGCAGCACACCAGGCTTCCCTGTCCTTCCCTACCTCCCTGAGTTTGCTCAAAGTCTTGTCCATTGTGTCAGAGATACCATCTAACCATCTCATCCTCTGTTGCCCCCTTCTCCTCCTTTACCAGTAAAAGGGGGCATTAGGAAATGAATACGATAAACAAGATAAAAGATAAAATGTGTAAGTTGCTTTGGGGAACAGTGTTATTTAAAACGCTGATGAAAACTAAGCAAACACATCGAAGGCTAACTACAAACATTTTCCATGCAAAATTTGGGCTAGTTTGTGCTAGTTTATTGTATTATCTTTTTTTAAAATATTTATTTATTTATTTGACTGCAAGTGGGTCTTAGTTGCAGCTCATGGACTTTTTCTTTTTTCCTAGTTGTGGCATGCGGGATCTTCAGTTGAGACATGCAGAATCTTTTAGTGGTCGCATGTGGAATCCTTTGTTACAGCATGTGGGATCTAGTTTCCCAACCAGGGATGGAACCTGGGCCCCCTGCACTGGGAGTGCAGAGTCTTAGCCAATGAACCCCCGGGAAGTCCCATCTTATCTCCTGTATGGACCACCAGTTACCTTCTCCCACCAACTCCCCCAGACCATCTCGACACTCTAGGTTTCTACAGAGGATGTCATGATGTAAAGAGAAATATAGATTTCCCTGATGGAATCCATGAGCTAGGTGAGGCCAAATAGAACATTTTACTCTTGACAAATAAAAAGTTTAGAGTTGAGACTATGACCTAGGCTGATCCAAGAAGGGAATTTTGAGGCTTTTATTTTTCTGAAAAACTGGGGACCCGCATGCTCACTCTCCTTATGAATGGTGTAATACATGGTAGTGAAGACAGGAACTACTAAAACTATTTTATTACACAGGGAAAGGGTGACATAAGAACAAGAGAGGAGCTGAAGAAATCTGAAGTAAAAGTTGGAGCCTGAATCAGATCACACCTGAAATTTGTACTAATTTTACCCTTTGCAGTTGCTGGCCTCTTCGCTGAGCCTATCATATCTATGAATCATTCAATCCAATTGAGTTCAATTTTCTAATAAAAATTTCTCCTGCCTATTCATGATGGAACTTTCTTAAAAAAAGTTTTTTGTTTTTTTTTTTTAATAAAAAAAAAAAACTTTTGGCCACGTCCCATGTTATGTGGGATCTTAGTTCCCTGGGCAGAAAGCAAACCCACAACCCCTTGCAGTGAAGTCTTAACCACTGGACTGCCAGGGAAATCCCCAAGATGGAATCCTCTTTGTTTGAAGTTTTATACATTTGAAAACTGTATGTCCCCCTTGTTGACTCTGCTGTCCTGGGCAGACAGTGGATTTCTTTTCCAGCCTCAAATGTTTCTGTCTCCCTGACCTTCTACCACAGAGGACTGCTCAGCTACGTGTCTTAATACTCTTCATGAATCAACAGCCCAGATCAATTTTCATGGAAACACTTTGGCCTCAGGACTGCATATTCTCTGACACTGGTATAGGCTCTGAGAGAAGTAGCTATAAATTACTAAAAATGCTCTCTTGGAATACTGCAGAATTGAAAAAAAAAAAGAAAATGTCCTTGCCTTATCAGCATATATTCTGAGTTTTAATATGATGTTTTTATAAGCAAGTTGTATTTCATAAGCAAATACTTTTTATTTAAGTTTGAAGATTTTGGTCATTGAAATTAAATTACTGCCAGAAGGCAATGGCACCCACTCCAGTACTGTTGCCTGGAAAATCCCATGGACAGAGGAGCCTGGTTGGCTCCAGTCCATGGGGAGTTGGACACGGCTGAGCAACTTCACTTTCACTTTCCACTTTCATGCATTGGAGAAGGAAATGGCAACCCACTACAGTGTTCTTGCCTGGAGAATCCCATGGATGGAGAAGCCTGGTAGGCTGCAGTCCATGGGGTCGCACAGAGTCAGATACAACTGAAGTGACTTAGCAGCAGCAGCAGCAGCAGCAATGAACACAAATCTAGCTTAAATACTGTGTCTCCAGCTAAACGGTAAATGAGACTTTCTTACAGCATCCAGTTATAGGAATACTTATGGATGAATTAAAAATATGTGGATATAATATGAATTCATGAAACACTTATTGATATTCCACTTTGTAGCACATGGGCTTCCCTGGTGGCTCAGACCTGTAATATGGGAGACCTGGGTTTGATCCCTGGATTGGGAAAATCACCTGGAGAAGGGAATGGCTACCTACTCCAGTATTCTGGCCAGGAGAATTCCATGGACAGAGGAGCCTGGTGGACTACAGTCCACGGGGTCACAAACAGTCGGACACAACTGAATGATTTTCACTTTGTGGCGCACACTATTCTAGGTCGTATGAAGTTCATATTAGGAATAATAAAAACTCATGTCTACTTTAAAGGACCTCATAGACAAACAACAAATAATAGTGGGATAAGAGAGTCACCATCATAGAGATACAGTCATATAAATGAGCCAAAGATTGTTTCTGTATATTGGCATTTAACTCTTTATTTCTTTTCATGTCTTTATTTATTTACTTATTTTTTTGACCGCAAGACATGTGGGATCTTAGTTCCCCAACTAAGGATCAAAACTGTACCTCTTGCACTGGAAGCTCGAAGTCTTAACCACTGGACCACCAAGGAAGTACCAATTGTTTATTTCCTTACATCGGTCTGAGATGTTATTAGCTCAAAGTCCAACAGTGATTAGCTTAACATTTTACACACCCAATTGTTAAACAGCACTCAGTTACACAGATATTTTTAGCCTTTTAAAGTCTCCCTGCTTTGCATATCTCAGATCAGATCAGTCGCTCAGTCATGTCCAACTCTTTGTGACCGCATGAATCACAGCACGCCAGGCCTCCCTGTCCATCACCAACTCCCCGAGTTCACTCAGACTCACGTCCATCGAGTCAGTGATGCCATCCAGCCATCTCATGCATATCCCACAAAACTGCACCTAATGCCTGCTAGCTAAAGATAAGATAAAACCACAGGACAATAGAAAACACTGAGTTGCTATTTCCCTTGGGAGCTGTCTGCCCAGCAGAGTCCTCTCCAGACTGCTGAGCACATTCTCTAGAAACAGAAGGCCTTCTCTGGGTGGCCCCCACCCCTTAAGCCTCCAGAGACTGATGCTGTGAGGTACTCCCCTGTATGTATACCCATCAAAATAAAGCTTAGGAGTACAACTGCCACGTCGTATCTTTTTCCTTGCTTATCCCCCAAATCCTCAAACACTGCCTATAGCACATAAACCAGATTCAGTGAGAGGGAAGGATATAGAACACTTGAGAGGACAAAGAAGGGGATAAAGGCAATCACAGTCATGGGGACAGAATGTGCAAAGTTCTGAAATGTAGTACATTCTGGATATGACCTTTCAGGAATTCAATGTGACTGGAGTGTCAAAAGCAGAATGTGAGAAATGAGACCAGACAGGTAGACAGCAGATAGAACATGTCATGCCAAGAGGTTTGTATTTATCCTGGCAGCAATGGAAGGCTATTAAGAAATTTTAAGCGAGGAAGTAAGTGATCAGAATTGCATTTTAGAAAGATCCACCTGGCAGCACTGTGGAGAATGGTTCTGAAGAAAATCAGTATCTTCAAAAGTTTTCTCAAACAAAAAGCTATTATAGTGAGAAATTATGAGGCCTTGGACAAAGGTGTGATAGAGTTATGGAAACAATGTGTGTTTTGTGTGTGTGTGTGTGTTTTTTAAGAACAAGAATTGAGAGAATTTTTCTGACTGACAACATAATGAGTGAGAGGATGTGAAGAGAAAACTATAACTTCCTGGAATCTGGTTTGGGAGAATGGATACATTGTGATGTATAAATTAAAGCTGAAATACAAAACTTAGAAGAAGAAATGGATAGATTTTTTTTTTTTTTTTTGGTTGACCAGCATTAATTTCAATTTTGGACATGTTGAATTTGAGGTCTTTAGGTCATGTATGGATGTGAGAATTGGACTGTGAAGAAAGCTGAGCACAGAAGAATTGATGCTTTTGAACTGTGGTGTTGGAGAAGACTCTTGAGAGTCCCTTGGACTGCAAGGGGTTCCAACCAGTCCATCCTAAAGGAGATCAGTCTTGGGTGTTCAGTGGAAGGACTGATGCTAAAGCTGAAATACTTATTGAAATAAGCATTGAAAGTATTGAAATACTTCCAGTACTTCGGCCACCTAATGCAAAGAGTTGACTCATTGGAAAAGACCCTGATGCTGGGAGGGATTAGGGGCAGGAGGAGAAAGGGACGACAGAGGATGAGACGGCTGGATGGCATCACCGACTCAATGGACATGAATTTGGGTAAACTCCAGGAGTTGTTGATGGACAGGGAGGCCTGGTATGCGGCAATTCATGGGGTCGCAAAGAGTCAGACACGACTGAGCTACTGAACTGAATTGAACTGAGAGTCATTTAGTCATCACTGTTAGAGAACTGAGTGGAGCTGGGGGTCCAAAATTCAGAAAAAAAAAATCTGGTTATAAGATGAAAATTTGGATCTAGCCAATGAGCACTGGTTGAAAACAGAGGTAATGAGACTGTCCAAAAACAGTGATGAAATACAAGATTACATACAAGGATGGATGCCAAGGTTCAGTGATATATGATGAACAACTAGAAAGAGAGGAATATACAGAAGAGAGGTATCCAGGAAAGAGACAGAAGAAATACACAGAAAGAAAGAGAGAAATTAGAAGTTTTCACAACCTCCTTGTTAAGATCAACTATTTAATAATATTAAACTTAAATAACTTTTGTTCTTTACTTTGAAATATCAAAATAAGTGTGATCTCATTAGTATTTTTTGAGCCATGCTCTTCAGATTGTGAAGACTGTGTGGTCCATTTACATCAAAATCAACTAAGGGTTTGGTTTAAAATTCAGCATTATCTCCACAAATCTGAGTCAGTAATCTGGCATGTGGACCAAGAATCTGACTTTACTAGCTTCCTGGGTTTAGTCCTCAGTTCAGCCCAGTCACTCAGTAGTGTCTGACTTTTTAGAGTCAGTTTAGTAGGTTTAGTACTACTGCCTTACTGAGCTACATTGATGTGAAACTGAAAACTAGAGTTTAAAATTTCAGGTTTGATATTAAAGATCTGTAATCCTCTTTCTACAGTGCTCAGATCAAGATTGCAAAAAATAGTTAACTATGCAAGAAAGATCAACCTAGTCATCAGTTTCTGAATCCAATTGAAAAGTTAATATACTCATGAAACAAAACAGGTTCTTTTCATGAACCATTAGGTATATATTTTTAATGATCAATGTAAGAGCCATAAAATGCCAGCTTGTGTTATAATTAATAAACAAAACTAAACAAGAGAGGGAATTCCCTGGCTGTCCAATAGTTAGGACGCTGTGTTTTCACTGCCAAGGACGGGGTTCAATCCTTGGTCTGGGAACTAAGTTCCCACAAGCCACATGACAGGGGCAAAAATAAAACAAAATACAAAAAAAAAAAAGAAAAAAAAAAAAAAAAGGATCAATCTGAAAAAAAGGAAATGAGTTTCAGCTATGCCAGCCAAGTCAGTAAATTTAAAATGCACACTCATTTTTAAGTGAACAAGAACCTTTAAAATGTATCACAAACTGAAGATTAATGAATAAATGAGAAGAATGACCAGCTCCTGTAATAGAAATAATCACACAAAAAGCTTCATAAGAACACAACAGCTGTCAGTCTTGTCACAGCAGGCCAATGCTTACATTTAATAAATGTAATTTTAATAAATGGATTTGAGATTCAAACAGAACTGTGTTCAAATACACATATATCACACACCACTCCTTTGACTTTGAAAAATAATTGTAACCTCTCTGTCAGGGTTCTCTAGAGAAACAAAAGTAATAGAATATAGTCAAGCATACAGAAAGAGACTGATTACAAAGAACTGACTCAGCAATTATGGAAGCTGAGAAGCCCCACAACCTGCCGTCTGCAAGCTGGAGGCCCAGGAAAACTGGCAGTGTGGTTCCAGTCCAAACTCACAGGCCCTAGAACCAGGGGAGCCAATGGTATAAGTCCCAGTCTGAGTCTGAAGGTTCAAAAGCCAGGAGCACTAATTTCCAAGGGCAGAAGCTGGATGTCCCAGTTCAAAGAGAGATAACAAATTTGCCTTCTGCTATTTTTGTTCCATTTAGTCCTTCAACAGATTGGATGCTGCCCACATGCATTGGTGAGAGCCATCTTCTTTGTTGTCTATCAATTCAAATGTTCATCTTTTCAGGAGACACCCTTAGAGACGCAACCACAAATCACGTTTTACCAGCTATTGGGACATCTCTTAGCCCAGTCAAATTGAGACATGAAGTTAATCATCACATTCTCTCAGCTAATTTCCCTGTAAGCCTTCTTCTGGCAGTACACGGTACAGTGTATGAAAACTGACTCACACAGCATAAGCAGTCAAAATATGCAGAGATAAATTGACCTTGAAGCTATCCTGACTTGAAGCATAAGTCAGGGCCTCTTACTGCACAGGCCCCTTTCAAGGCCTTGCGTGGGGCTCTACTTATGGGGTAACATGAACTGGTGTTTTTATTATATTTGCAAAAATACCATGTTTTTTGTATTATTTTTAAAAGAAAGAGTCCCCAGATGAGCTTTCGGCCCTAGAAAACGTGGCTTTATCAATGAATATATTATTATTATAAAAATAAAGTATACACAACTTATAGAAAATTCCTAGTACACAGCTGGCACTCAGTAAATGTATTATTTTCATGTATGTTTTAAATTATTTGTAATATAAATTGTTACAGCAAGGTACACAGTAAAATATATAAAAATAAAAAATGGAAGAACATATAAGAACAAGTCTTCTAACAGAACAGAGGTAAGATGAATCTATATACATTTTAGCAATCAAAGAAAAAAAATGAAATAAAACTGGGTACTTATTTCTCAATATGCATGAGCCTAAAACAGATGAACTGCTAAGGAGAAACTCAACTGTTCCCAGTATGAAGTAAGGTATTTATCCTAAGAATTTTTTTTTTTTTAATTAAAAGAAAACTAATGCAGTGGACAATTATGTTCAGGGTAGCTATAGAGTAAAATCAGCAACTGGTATCATATACATATTAAAGCCCTCATAAGAAAAATGTGATCACATTGTAGCTTTACTTTCTATAAATTTTTTGTAAAAGGATGTGGGAAAAAAAGGAAAACGTGTGTTTATGAATGTAGGTATGGATGCAATGGTTGAATAAAAACTCTGTTAGAGGCGATAGGAAAAGCCAGTTAAGGACAGGTATATGCATTGTGAAACACGGTCACAATCGGATGGCAATTTTACAGCCAAAAAAGGCAAATTTATATGTGCAGTGACGTTAGTGAAGAGGTAGTTAAAAACATATACAAATGTTTGGGATGAAGCAATTGACTTGGGAAGCCATTATACATACTGTTACACAGGAGTCTCGAGCCTGCCCTTTGCCTTCCCTCCTTCAGGCCGCCAGCTCCAGACACAGCCCCATCCCCTGCAGTTGCAACCTCACAGCGCTCACGCTGTCGCGGCCCGGCACCATCTTGACCACGCCCCTCACGTCCCTGCGCCTTTTGCAACTTCATGCCCCTCACGCCAACGTGCCCCTCTGGCCCCCGAGAGCACACGCCCCTCACTCCTTGGTGACTCGCCCACCCCCAAGCTCCGCATGACGTTGACACCTCACGCCCCTCACAACCCCAAAATCTCACGCCCCTCATGCCTCTCACACCAATCATGGCGCTTACACTCCTTGTGCCACTCATGCCCACCTGCTGTCTAGCTCACCACCCCCTTTCGGCTGGCAGGAAGTTATGTG
>NW_011495024.1:4518375-4518604 GCF_000754665.1 Bison bison bison | reverse complement strand
AAAAACGTTCGCTTCCGGGATGGCTCCACAACTTGACCTGGCACCTCTGGGTCAGGCAGGAGGAGGCTCCAGTCTAGAGATCTTGTGGACGCTGCCAACTCCAGCCCCAGAAGATTGAGGAAAGTGGCCACAAGTGGAATGTGGCAAAGAAGACATGTGCTCTTAGAAATGTACGCTCAGACTTGTGATGTCCTAAGACTATCAATTGACAGAAGAGCTTGCAAATTAC
>NW_011495024.1:4476789-4518275 GCF_000754665.1 Bison bison bison | reverse complement strand
CATGACAAAAAGCTTCCGAAATGGCGACCTGGATACACTGGACACAACCTGAGATCAGTGAGTCCCGCCTTGAGACCAACCCTCATGCATCTACTACCAGCTGCGCACGTGCCTTCCCTCGCCTCACCAGTGGGCATGGACCATCTTCTCAACTCCTCAACGTCTTGATCCGTGTCTGTGGCAGTGAGGCCCGAGGCAAGCTGACGGTATTTCCTGTTTTAGCAATGAAGTATGTGTGTGGTGGGAAAATGCTGGACAAATTGAGACGTGTTTTCTCCCAGATGTCAGATTCCAGTTGCCTGATGATACTTAGTAAGTTAGACAGGTTTCTGAAGGAAGTTTTGAAGCTCCCAGCAGTTGTCTTAGAAGAGCCATCTATTGGTTACACGGAGCACTCAGTCCAGATCTGTTTTCTACTGCAGAAAGAGTGCTGAGTATGCTTTTACACCGCAATGGCCGATCCTCCTCCTCTTCCTCTTCGGGATTTGTGTGACTAACCCTCAGGCACAGGCTTGCCTGTGCAGAGAAGGGCTGCATCCCATGGAGGGTTCCTGTTTCCGGTGTGAGATGGAGTGTTCCTATTCCTGGTATGAAAGTGGTGTGTGGGTTTCTGGTTCCCATGCCTGCAGTGCCACAACCCACGGTTCTGCCACCGTTGCTTTTGGCGTGGCCATGCCGGTGACATGGCATGCTTAATTCTCTGAGTTTTCAGTAAGATTTAAAGTTCTTTTTCTCCCAGCCAGTTTTCTTCATGCTTATAAGGCTTAAATGGTACAAAGCTGCATGAAATGATTGAGTTAATTTTTTGCCTCTCTAAAGTTGGGGGAATATTGTATTTTACGGTTGCCACATAGATGTCCTTACTTTCCAAAATAGTATTTTAAATAACATTTGGGTGGAGGTCAGTGTTCGATTTTTCTGTGGTGTTTATAAATCATGTACTAAGTTCAGTGTCGCTCATTTTTCCTTCTTTTCTCAGTTTATTTCCTGAGTTTTAAAAATGCTGTATTTTTATTTCCAAACAGTTGCTAAAGCCTTGTTTTAAAACCTTTCTTATCTAGATTTTGTTGGCTTGCTGAAAGGTAGAAAAAAGAAGTCGTAATTCAGGATCTAAGTTCTTAGGCTTGGTCCTCCTGCTGGACTTTTAAGTGTTAGGAGGCTTCAAGAGTTTTTCGCATTTTTATTTTTCCTAGGATGTGAGAGTTGGACTGTGAAGAAAGCTGAGCACCGAAGAATTGATGCTTTTGAACTGTGGTGTTGGAGAAGACTCTTGAGAGTCCCTTGGACTGCAAGGAGATCCATCCAGTCCATTCTAAAAGAGATCAGTCCTGAGTGTTCTTTGGAAGGAACAATGCTAAAGCTGAAACTCCAGTACTTTGGCCACCTCATGTGAAGTGTTGGCTCATTGGAAAAGACTCTGATGCAGGGAGGGATTGGGGGCAGGAGGAGAAGGGGACCACAGAGGATGAAATGGCTGGATGGCATCACTGACTCGATGGACATGAGTTTGAGTGAACTCCAGGAGTTGGTGGTGGACAGGGAGGCCTGGCATGCTGCAATTTATGGGGTTGCAAAGAATTGGACACGACTGAGCAACTGAACTGAACTGAACTGAACCTTTTTAAAACTAAACCAGGAGAAATTAAATATGTAAGTCCATATTAGGGATTAGTTAAAAACCAAACTGTAATCAAATGTTTACTTCCTACATTTCTGATACCTTGAAGATAATTTTTTTTATTAGATAGCTTTTCAGTTAACCATACAAATTTTGTTAAACTGAACATCCTATCATGGGTCTTGTGTTGTAAATTCCAATTTTTTTTTTTTTTTGGTTGAGAAGTCAAAATTATTTTAAAAATTTAAACTAGTAAAGGAAAAAAAAAGTAACACCTAGTAGTTTCTTCTCTATTTTATTGGTTAGAGAGAATTTATAGATTTTCAAATAGTTACTTTTTTCTTAAAGTACATTTCAGGAAAAATCAAGTTTATCAGGATGCATAATTTTGATGGTGGTATCATAATTGTATCAGTTCTGAATTTTGAAGAGTATATGCATTATGTATAGTAGATGCATACTGATAAGGCCTTTTAACAGTATGAAAGTGTGTATGTGTACCTTCTTTTCAAGATTAGGGCTGTGTGCAATGCTTTAGTGCTTTGAGGGAGATAACTGTGAATTTTGAGGCTGATTGAGTAAAGAAGTTTCCATCTAATGAAAAGATGTATAATTGGTTTAGTCGTAATTTCTTTGAATATTGTCCACTGTATCTATAATGATATTTTGAGTGAATGTTTCTCTGTGTTCACAACAGATGAATTTAGTGTGTATTTAACAAGCTTATATATTAATTTGCATTGTAGGTTTGATATGTATAATGTTGGTGCTTGAATGTTTACTTTGATTTTTCCATAAGTTTTTGTTTAATATTTTATCTAAGTAACTATGTGATATAATGTCTTATTCTTCTAGTCATCAATGCATTCATTTGTTTTTATTATAGAAAAAAAAAAGCCATCCGATACTGTTTTCTTAAAAAAAAAAAAAAAGATTCCTCGGAATAAGCCATCATCACAGTTACAAACCATGAAGCATGCTGATGGCTGAGAGGCCCTGACATAGAATATAGAAGCTCAGCCACTTACGGAATAAGAGGGCATTCCACAAACAAATAATAGCATAATTTTATACTTTTCCATGGCATCTTTTTTGTCCTAGAAAAGCTTGATTAAAAATTAACATTTTCTCGGAATTCCCTGGTGGTCCAGTGGTTAGGATTGCGTGCTTTCACTGCTTGGGGCCCAGATTCAGTCCCTGGTCTGGAAACTGAGAGTCCCACAAGCCAAAAAAATTAACTTTTTAATATACAGTATCTAAAATGTGAATCCCCTAGATCAGAGATAAGCAGACTTTTTCCTAAAAGGTCAGAGAGTAACAATTTTGGGCTTTGCAGGCCCTACTGTCTCTGTCATAGCTATTCCATAGTAGCAGAAAAGCAGCCATAAAAACTTCATAAATGAATGAAGATGGCTGTGAGCTAATGAAAATTATTTAGACACTGAAATTTAAATTTCTTACATTGTCACAAAATATTATTTTTTTCAATGATTTAAAAATGTAAAACCATTTTTAAGTAGTGGGCTGTACAAAAAGGTGGCAGACTGGATTTTACCGCTGGGATATAGTTTGCCAAACCCTGGCCTATGTGTTTTTCAGTAGGATTCCTCCCTTGCCCCCCAATAGTATAATACTTTGATTAGACATAATTTATGATGAACCTCAAAATGGATGGCTAGGAATAAAATTCTCCTAAATTAAGTCTAAAATGACATTTTATCATTCTAAAGAAATGACATTTTATAATTTTTCTATCATTTCTTGATAAAACAATTTTTAGTAATTTTTAATAACATGAAGTAAATTTTTGGAAATAAGCATAAAGATAGCTTACATGTAAATAAGTTTTTGCCTTCTTTCAAATCTTTTGAAAAAAATTTAATTCTCCTTCATTTCAATTTGCATGTCGGATTTAAATGCCTGATGATTCTGAGAATATTGATTGAGAGTAATTTAACTTTTTAAAACTTCTTAATTTTATACATAACAGTATCTCATTAATATATAAACATTTATAAAAGTTTGAAAGTAAAAATCATGTGGCCTGAGCTTTGCCATTCACCTTTCTATATAAAAAGGATATTCAATATCTTATTTTTCAGTTCTTCAACTTCTATAGTTTGAAGACTAGAGTTTGTGTGCTAGTTCATATTTAAAATTTTTTCACTTAATTTTTTTGTATTGAAATAGAGTTGATTTACAGTGTTGTGTTCGTTTCAGGTTTACAGCAAAGTGATTTAGTTATATATATATATTTTTTTTTCAGATTCTTTTAAATTATAGGTTATAGGTTATTACAAAATATCGAGTATGGTTCCCTGTGCTATACAGTAGGTCCTTGTTGGTTATCTATTTTACATGTATATTTTAGTCCCAAACTTCTAAGTGATCCCTCCCCCCATATTTGAAAATCTTAATTTAAATGATATTCTTTGCAATAAGCTAATTTAAATGATCCCCCCACCTAAAAGTTTGTTTATTCAAAATAAAATATTTGCACATATTTCTTAATTTTAAACCTTATTATCCCTTCAAATTTATTTTTGTGTTCCTATGCACTAACATTTTCAGTGGTTAGGCCCACACCAGCACAAACAAACTACATGCACACAAACTCCAGTTCACTTCAGTGATGTGAGAATCAAGTTATTAGGTAGGGGACATCCTAAATTTCCAGGTACTGGTATTCCAGAATTTCAGTATCTTCATATAACAAACAGGCAAACATAAGAATTTCTGAATATGTTTACTTCCTTCTGCTACAGTAAAGCAGATCTCACTTCCTTCACTGAAGGCTAATCCTTCCACCTATACTTAACATCTAACTCCTCTGCCTTCTTGAGGATCTTCAGTCAGTTTAGTTCAGCCACTCAGTTGTGTCTGACTCTTTGCGACCCCATGGACTGCAGCATGCCAGGCTTCCCTGTCCATCACCAAATCCCAGAGCTTACTCAAACTCATGTCTATCGAGTTGGTGATGCCATCCAACCATCCCATCCTCTTTCGTCCCCTACTCCTCCCCCCTTCAGTCTTTCCCAGCATTAGGGTATTTTCATATGAGTCAGTTCTTAGCATCAGGTGGCCAAAGTATTGGAGTTTCAGCTTCAGCATCAGTCCTTCCAATGAATATTCAGGACTGATTTCCTTTAGGATGGACTGGTTGGATCTCTTTGCTGTCTAATGGACTCTCAAGAGTCTTCTCCAACACCACAGTTCAAAAGCATCAATACTTCAGTTCTCAGCTTTCTTTATAGTCCAACTCTAACATCTATACATAACTAGTGGAAAAACCAGAGCATTGATTAGATGGACCTTTGTTGGTCAAGTAATATCTTTGCTTTTTAATAGGCTGTCTAGATTGGTCATAGCTTTTCTTCCAAGAAGCATCTTTACCTTAGAGCTTATCTCATTACTTTTCTACATGTTCACACTCAAAATTTCAATGGGTTCCCTCTAAGCAGAGGTCATATTTTTCTTGTCGTTGTCTTGGACCTTGATTAGGGCAAAATTAGTTTCATTATAGTCCTGTTTCTGGAGAAGGCAATGGCACCCCACTCCAGTACTCTTGCCTGGAAAATCCCATGGACGGAGGAGCCTGGAAGGCTGCAGTCCATGGGGTCGCTGAGGGTCGGACACAACTGAGCGACTTCATTTTCACTTTTCACTTTCATGCATTGGAGAAGGAAATGGCAACCCACTCCAGTGTTCTTGCCTGGAGAATCCCAGGGACGGGGGAGCCTGGTGGGCTGCCGTCTATGGGGTCGCACAGAGTCAGACACGACTGAAGTGACTTAGCAGCAGTGCAGTCCTGTTTCATGACACATTGTCATCATTAACCCATTTATGTACCTATTTTACTTAATTAGCTATTTACCAAGTTATTGCAAATAATGTTACATGCTTCTAAACCCTCCAACCAAAACACAGTGCCAGGATCTTGACCTAGATCTAGATATTTAGTTTTCTTTACATCATGTACCATCATTCTGAATTTTATATTTGTCATTTCATTGTTTTCCCGAATACATAGTTCGATCATACATATACATACATATATATGTATGTGTGTGTGTATATATATATATATATGTATGTATGTATATTATGTTTTAACTTCATAAAAAGGTATCACTTTTTATTCAGTCCTTTGGACTCTATGTGCTGACTATAGTGGCACTAAGATTTTTCTATATTTCACAGTAGCTTATTCATATTGACTATACATTCCTTTGTGGGAATGTGGCATAATTTATTCTATTTTCCTATTTAAAAGAAATGAGTTATTTTCGCTATTATAAAAGCAATGTTTCTACAAATATTCTTACATGCATCTATTAATATTCAAGAGTTTCTCTTAGTTATGTATCTAGATGTTGAATAGCTAAATCATAGCATATATGAGTGTTTGATTTCAGGAGGAAATGTTAAAATGTTTTCATACTGGCTGCAAAGTGGTTTCAAACTTTTATTTACTTTATTACTAACAATGTATAGTGCATTCTGTGGACCCAGATCTCTCTACTTTGTTTGAACAGAATTTCTCATTTTGCTGGTAGAATCATTATAAATGCTATTTAATTGTGGTCTTGATTTGCATTTTCCTGAAGACCAATAATGTTGAACTTCTGTCTATTCCTTTGCCAGTTTTTCTTTTGGGGTATTTGTGCTCATATATTTTTCTTGATATTGATCTAATTGTGTGTATTGTAAATATCTTTTTCCAGTTTGTAAGTTAGGTTTGAAATTTCTTTACTTTAAAAATCTTTGATGAATAAATGTGATTAATCAGTATTTTAAGTTTAGTAATTTATCTTAAATAAAATTGTTTTCATGCATTGTTTAAGACACCACACATATATTGAACTCTAAAGATATTTTCAATGCTCAAATTTTTTTTTTTAGATTTAGTCCTAAAACCTATAACTGCTAAACTATGGAGTTTATTGTTTTAAAATGATGTCAGGAAGGAATCCAACATTCATATTTTTCCATATAAATTATTTTTCCAACTCAGTTTATCAAACTATCTTGTTCGATACTTCGATCTAGTTCGATTCCTACTCATTTATCATATTACCTCTAACCCATGTCTAATATCTGTACTTACATGGCTCAGTCAGTTTCTGATTGGTTAACTACTTAATTTGCTTCTTTTACACAAAAACTAGATTATCATATTCACTATTTCATAAAGAATCATAGTAACTGCTCTACCTCTACTTTTATTCATGTATGCTCCCATGCATGTGTATGTGCACGCACACACGCATGCACAACACACACACAATTCTGGGACATTATTCTTTTTTGTATACATATATCCTCCCCATTTTGAAGCTCCCTCGCATCTTCCTCCCCATCCCACCCCTCTAGTTTCATACAGAGCCCCTGTTTGAGTTTCCTGAGCCATACAGCAAATTCCCATAGGCTATCTATTTTACATATGTTAATGTAAGTTTCCATGTTACTCTTTCCATATGTCCTTCAATCCCTGGAAAGGGGATGTCCTAAGTCTATAAGTCCATGTCCATGTCCATAAGTCTATTCTGTATGTCTGTTTCTCCATTGTTGCATTGAAAGTAGCTTCTTCAGTACCATTTTTATAGATTCTGTATATATGTGTTCAGTTCAGTTCAGTCTCTCAATCGTCTCCAACTCTTTGCGACCCCATGAATTGCAGCACGCCAGGCCTCCCTGTCCATCACCAACTCCCGGAGTTCACTCAAACTCATGTCCTTCGAGTCGGTGATGCCATCCAGCCATCTCATTCTATGTCGTTCCCTTCTCCTCCTGCCCCCAATCCCTCTCAGCATCAGAGTCTTTTCCAATGAGTCAACTCTTTGCATGAGGTGGCCAAAGTACTGGAGTTTCAGCTTTAGCATCATTCCTTCCAAAGAACACCTAGGACTGACCTCCTTTAGGGTGGACTGGTTGGATCTCCTTGCAGTCCAAGGGACTCTCAAGAGTCTTCTCCAACACCACAGTTCAAAAGCATCAATTATTCAGTGCTCAGCTTTCTTCACAGTCCAACTCTCACATCCATACATGACCACTGGGAAAACCATAGCCTTGACTAGACAGACCTTTGTTGGCAAAGTCATGTCTCTGCTTTTCAATATGCTATCTAGGTTGGTCATAACTTTCCTTCCAAGGAGCAAGCATCTTTTAATTTTATGGCTGTAATCACCATCTGCAGTGATTTTGGAACCCAAAAAAATAGTCTGACACTGTTTCCACTGTTTCTCCATCTATTTCCCGTGAAGTGATGGGACCAGATGCCATGATCTTCGTTTTCTGAATGATGAGCTTTAAGCCAACTTTTTCACTCTCCTCTTTCACTTTCATCAAGAGGCTTTTCAGTTCTTCACTTTCTGCCATAAGGGTGGTGTCATCTGCATTTCTGAGGTTATTGATATTTCTCCCGACACTCTTGATTCCAGCTTGTCCTTCTTCCAGCCCAGCGTTTCTCATGACGTACTCTGCATATAAGTTAAATAGCCAGGATGACAATATACAGCCTTGACGTACTCCTTTTCCTATTTGGACCAGTCTGTTGTTCCATGTCCAGTTCTAACTGTTGCTTCCTCACCTGTATACAGGTTTCTCAAGAGGCAGGTCAGGTGGTCTGGTATTCCCATCTCTTTCAGAATTTTCCACAGTTTATTGTGATCCACACAGTCAAAGGCTTTGGCATAGTCAATAGCAGAAATAGATGTTTTTCTGGAACCCTCTTGCTTTTTCCATGATCCAGCAGATGTTGGCAATTTGATCTCTGGTTCCTCTGCCTTGTCTAAAACCAGCTTGAACATCTGGAAGTTCATGGTTCACATATTGCTGAAACCTGGCTTGGAGAATTTTGAGCATTACTTTACTAGCGTGTGAGATGAGTGCAATTGTGCAGTAGTTTGAGCATTCTTTGCCATTGCCTTTCTTTGGGATTGGAATGAAAACTGACCTTTCCCAGCCCTTTGACCATTGCTGAGTTTTCCAAATTTGCTGGCATATTGAGTGCAGCACTTTCACAGCATCATCTTTCAGGATTTGAAATAACTCAACTGGAATTCCATACCTCCACCAGCTTTGTTCGTAGTGATGTTTTCTAAGGCTCACTTGACTTCACATTCCAGGATGTCTGGCTCTAGGTGAGTGATCACACTATTGTGATTATCTTTGTCATGAAGATCTTTTTTGTATAGTTCTTCTGTGTATTCTTGCCACCTCTTCTTAATATCTTCTGCTTCTGTTAGGTCTCTACTATTTCTGTCCTTGTTAGAATATGGTATTTATCTTTCTCTTTCTGACTCACTTGGACATTTTAGAATTATCTCTTAAGTTTCCTAATATATCCTGTTGGAATTTGCATTGAGTCTAAAGAGTAAAGAGAAGTGAGATTTTTGTAATATAATTCTTTTTATATATGAACACAGTTTGCCTGTTCATTCATTTAGTCTTCTTCCGTATCACTCAATAAAGTTCTTATAATTTCCCCAGGAAAGTTCTTTAGTATATTTTTGTTAGATTTATTCCTGATTATTTCAATATTATCTGATAGTCTCATAAATGGCATACTCTCTTTATTTTCTAGTTATTTACTTCTGATAAACAAAAATGTGTTACTATTTCTACATTAATTTTATACCCAGCTTATAATGCAAGCTTTCATATTGTCTTAAATAACTTACCCATGTATTCTTTGGGATTTTCACTGTAAACTTAAATATAGACACACTTCATTAATTTTGGCTGTCTTCATTAGTTAGAGCTTTAACTTTTTAGGTTCATACCATTTTATAGCCCTCCCCAATTTTGATACATACGGATTTTCACAGTCTTTCAATTCCAAATATTATTTAAATTTTTATTTTGATTTCTTCTTAAACCCTTGCATAGTTAGGAGGCTTTCTCTTGTGTCCAAATGTTCTGGAATGTCTTTTTTAGTTTACTTTTTATTATTTAATTCTAATGTAATTATTTTGTTATCAAAGATCTTAATCTGTATTAAATCTACTTTTAACATATTCAGGGTTTTTTAAATTTCCTAATACCTAAACAATTCTATAAATGCTCTGTATGTGCTTAAAATAAAATGTATATTCTTTCACTGTTGAACTCTTTTATGTTATTTTATTTATTTTTTTAATTTTATTTTATTTTTAAACTTTACATAATTGTATTAGTTTTGCCAAATATCAAAATGAATCCGCCACAGGTATACATGTGTTCCCCATCCTGAACCCTCCTCCCTCCTCCCTCCCCATACCATCCCTCTGGGTCGTCCCAGTGCACTAGCCCCAAGCATCCAGTATCGTGCATTGAACCTGGCCTGGCAACTCGTTTCTTACATGATATTTTACATGTTTCAATGTCATCCTCCCAAATCTTCCCACCCTCTCCCTCTCCCACAGAGTCCATAAGACTGTTCTATACATCAGTGTCTCTTTTGCTGTCTCGTACACCGGGTTATTGTTAGCATCTTTCTAAATTCCATATATATGCGTTAGTATACTCTATTGGTGTTTTTCCTTCTGGCTTACTTCACTCTGTATAATAGGCTCCAGTTTCATCCATCTCATTAGAACTGCTTCAAATGCATTCTTTTTCATGGCTGAGTAATACTCCATTGTGTATATGTACCATAGCTTTCTTATCCATTCATCTGCTGATGGACATCTAGGTTGCTTCCATGTCCTGGCTATTATAAACAGTACTGCGATGAACATTGGGGTACACGTGTCTCTTTCCACATGATCCATCTGCAGGATTCAAATCTGTAATCCTGCAGGCTTTAAAAAAATAAATGATTGTGCCCCTCCCGTGTCTTTGTGTGCTTATTTTACCCCTGGAGAAGGAGTGTATCTGTGGGATAGAGAGTAATTTACTCTGCTTTTGACAACCTGAATCTCTGCAGCAAAGGGACCAGCAATTTAAATGACCTTAAGCATATGAAAAGAGAGAAGAGAATTTGAAAGGAGACTAGAGAAGCCTAATTACTCTCCTAAGCATTTTGCAAAGGGTAACATTGGACAGAGAACAGATAAGCCCAAGGATGGTCCTGAACCTGTGCACAGACCTAAGAATAGATAAGTCATATATACCTAAGAACTATAGTCAATTACTATCTTCCTAAAAACAACTCTTAGGTCTGATTTTCACCCTTTTCCTAGGACACCATAATACAATTCAGATTTTTTACTTCAAGAGGACTGGGTGGGACCCTAGATTCTACATTTCTAATAAACTCGCAAATGATGGTTATACTGCTGGTCCTAGATATCACTTCAAGTAGCTGGGCTAGATTAAAATTACCCCATTTAGAGGAGAGAATCAGAAAGCAACTGCCCAAAAACTGTTATTGCCACTGGTTTTCTGTTTTGTTTTGTATTTTTTTCACTTTCTCTCAATAAGAAAAAGAGGGCTTCAGCCCTGTGTTGACTTTACATACTCTTATGAATATCTGGAGCAGAGTTCTTGCTCATGGCAAATGTGGAGGCCAGCAAAGCAGGGTCAGAGGAAAAACAAAGGTTTTTAGCAGTTCTCCTATCTTACACAACCACTGCTGTGCTGGATCGACTCCTGCCACTGGTCTGCAAAGAAAATCTACTCCCCGCCCCTCATCCATTTTCTAGTTCCTCAGGGTAAATCTTGCAAGGAGGAAACAGCAGGCGCACAAATTCAGCACCTTGGTCAGGGCCCACTGGCTCAACAGACTTCTCAACTCAGTGTAAAAACTGGCAAATGATTAAACTCCCTGCATCCCTCCAGCTATGACTTGCTTCCCTCAACCCTTTTACAGTCACTCTTTACAAGAGGTTCTATACTACTTGGCTGTATTTTTTCCCTTCTAAATTGGTTTTTAGTGTGTTAGTTGCTCAGTTATGTCCAACTCTTTGCAACCCCATGGACTGTAGCCTGCCAGGCTCCTCTGTCCTTGGGATTTTCCAGGCAAGAATACTCGAGTGGGTTGCCATTTCCTTCTCCAGGGGATCTTCCCAACCCAGGAATCAAACCCAGGTCTCCTGCATTGCAGGCAGATTCTTTACTCTCTGAGCCACTGGGAAAGTGCCCCCCTCCTCCAAAAGAAAGATATACATGTGTGTGTGTGTGTGTGTGTGTGTGTGTGTGTAGGTCAGTGCAACCTTTTCACCTGGCTACTTAAGCTTAAAGATGTTTCATGTTATAAACTCTACATAGCTAAGCAAACACTGTTCGTTTTATAAGAGAGCTGGTTTTAAATTGAGGAGTCAAGGTAATGGCCAAAAGCAGTTTCTGACTTCTGGAAGTATAAAATCAGCTAGCTAATGGCATAGTTTTCAACTGATTAATTTTTTTTTCTAGCTGGGACATCTGCTATCATTTGAGAACTGTCCAATATGAATATCTGAAGCAGATGGGAACAGCATGGAAGATGTCAGATTGGCTTGTGGCTGTAAGTAATATTTGCTTCTTTTCGATAAGTCTTTATTTTGAACACTGTTGCTATTTACTCTGAGTTTTAGCCTTAGGCAGTGGTCACCAATCACAGGTAAAAGTAAGCTTGGCAGCCCACAAGAGGAACTACCCTCCACTGAGCAGGGTCTCCAGGACACTACTTAATGTTGCTTTGATGCTCCCATGTTGTGTGATTAAACACTTGGTGAGATCTCAGGGTTGCCAGCTGGACATGATTTGACACCCTTATTAATCTTGAGAAATGTTCCACATTCATCCAATTAGAAAAGTTTTGGAAAAGCCCTTGTGCCATGTGTCTCTGATGCTTCCAGCAGATAATGCCAGCTGGCAGTTTTCTTTTCACTAACTAAACTAAATCTTTCAGTATAACTCCACAGTTTGTTGTAATTTCATGGGTA
The DNA here is from genome assembly GCF_000754665.1 of Bison bison bison. Taxonomy (NCBI): domain Eukaryota; kingdom Metazoa; phylum Chordata; class Mammalia; order Artiodactyla; family Bovidae; genus Bison; species Bison bison. Next base: position 4,505,810 of record NW_011495024.1, on the reverse strand, counting down.
AAGATGGTCAATGGAAAGTGAATATTACCTATTACAGCACTTAAAAAATACTGGAAATTTTTAGAGATCTCCGGATTTCCTCAAGCTGCAGTATGATATCTCTTCTTCTGTGGTTGCTTTCCCTATGAAGCCTGGCCATGAGTCTCAATTCCTTGTTTCTAGCTTGCTGGTAGAAGTACTTGACTTTGCCAACGTCATGGTCATCACCTGGGCTCTATGTCAGGGGAATAAAATAACTTCAGTATTTTAGCAATGGCACTGTTTTTTTGCCTGAAATATATGAAAAGAATCTGACCTTGCACAGATAGGTAACTGGAAGGAGGGGGAGTTTTTTTTTAATCTGTAAATAGCCTTTACAGATAATTGTGGTGGTTCTTTTTTAACTCTACATAAAAATTTTACAAGTGGCAGGTTTAAAGGTTTGTTGGAATGACAAATCTGAAATTATACTAATAAACTTTTCATAGTTATCTTTAAATCATTGATCTGTTTTTTGATGTGAATAGACTACTTACCCATGAAAAATTTTGTTAAATTATATGCTGTCCATTTGGAAAATGATGGCTTACTTGTGTTATGCAGATCTTGTTGCCACATTTCCTTATTCAGCAACAAAAACTACATTTGTCAGTATCACCAATAATCTCATCAGGAAGTCTGATGATACTGCATCAGTAGCATGTAGTCATTATTAAAGTATGACTCAAGGATCAACATATTATAAAATTAGTAATTTTTGCTGCTTTATCAAGGACATTCTTACATGAAACCAGCTAACTAGTTTTTTTTTTTTTTTCTTTTTGTCCTGCAAGCATATGGAGGGAAAAATACAATGGCTCCCCTAAGGCCATTGTCCTAATTTGTGCTTAGGCACCAGCAGTCTTCACCACCACTGTTTTTGAACCATCAGTGTAAATTCAACACCATAAAAAGGACAAAGAATGCCTAGTTTTGATCCTAAAGACCCCCTGAAAGCAATTCCTATTCTTTAGAAATTGTTATTCTACATAAAATTATGAAATAGAGGAAACACAGAAGAAAAATAAAATTTATTGAGCAGTCACTATAAATTAGGGACTAAAGAACAGTAGTCAGAATTCATTTGGTTAAAAATGATTTAAAAATGAAAACAGTTAGCCACATAAAAATAAAACTAGCAAATTAGCTGAGGCAAAAGAGACTATATTGGCTTACATAAACATGTTGAAGTCAGATGAGGGTATTTCCAGGAACTCATGAAATGAGTTTGAACAAGCTCTGGGAGACAGTGAAGGATGTGGAAACCTGGCATGCTGCAGTCCATGGGATCACAAAGAGTCAGACATGACTCAGTGACTAACAGGAACTCACGAATAATTGAAAGTGGAGAAACACACAGCATCTCCAACTCTCATCTTAGCCTTGTGGAAAAGGCTTTATTTTCTGAGCGACTCTTGCCATGAAATTGGGCCCTTGGCTGCTGGCAACTATGGCTTCATCTTTCTAACTCTCTCATCAGATATGAAATGACTTTTTCCCATTATTAGTTCTAGTATGAAAAATTACATCAAAGTCTGATTCATTGTTGGGAGTGTGCCATCTGTAGCTAGGATGGCAGGGGAGAGGTCGAATGGAGAATGGCTTCTGTGATTAGTGGGGCACACTGGAAGTATCTGTTTGGACTCAAAAGAGGAATAGTTCCCAAGAAATAATGTGGGGGTGGTTTTTGGGAGAAAGGAGATGTTCTTGAAAAATTAAATAAATAGCTATTACAGAAGTAGATAGATTGATTGATTAATAGATATGGATTATAAACCAGAGTGCGTCAGCTGAATTTTGAAAATGAGGAACCTAATTGTTAGAATTTTAAGTAACTCCCAGCATCACAAAACTGTTAACTAAAGGAAGTGCTTTTGAATACCTGCTTCCAGATATCCTCACTTTGTTCTGCTGCTTCTCAGTGAGGGTATGAATGATTCAAACTATCCATAAAGCTAAGAAAAATATGACTTTTTTCAACAGATCTTATTTAATACTGCTTTCTTAGCCTGATATTAATATTTTAAATGTATTAATGATTTGATGGTGGAAGTGGTAAATTCATAGTAAATTCATATTGTATGTATGGTGTAAACTTTCTGTAATAGCTTATCCATAAAGAGTTGCTGTAATATCATGTGCTGCCATACTAATAACCTAATAGTCATTGGATATTTACACTGTGTTGAAGTCCAAATTTACCACTTTGGACATATAATGATGATTTAATCTTTTCAACAGCCCCGTGAACCAGATTACTATATTACCATCCTTTCATAGATGACGAACTGACTTCTGCGAGGTTATATACTGCCCCCTACCACCACATCACATACCCATGCACATTATTATTCTGGATAGGCTAGATTATTCTGAATGAACAAACAAACCAAAAAACTTGGTAGCTTGAAAAAACACAGTTTTATTTCTTGTTCCCACTTCCAATTTATTTTTGTTGAGAGCTGTGGCGCACTGTTTCTTATAGCTGCTCAGGAACTCAATCTGAAGAGACAGGGAACACCTGAGAGGGAGAGAGAGCTTTCTACAGTATTACACTGGTAATTCAGTGCTCCAGCACTTAAATATACAACTCCAGCCAGAATTAGTTACATGACCCCCTCCCAGTCCCAACAGATTAGAAAATCAAACCTAAGACATGTCTGGAAGAACAAACAATAAAAGTATTAAATATCTCTTCCCATTGGCCTGAAATTATGGTGTCTGGAATCTCAGTGTTCATTTCTTCAACCGAAGGCATTGCTGTTCCTTAATTAGATGGCTGGATGGCATCACTGACTCGATGGACGTGAGTCTGAGTGAACTCCGGGAGTTGGTGATGGACAGGGAGGCCTGGTATGCTGCAATTCACGGGGTCACAAAGAGTCAGACATGACTGAGTGACTGAACTGAACTGAACTGAACTGAAGTATAAATTGCCATGAGAGAATAACACAGTCATCTGTAATCTAATTAACAATTAGGTTTAAATTACCTGATAATCTATAATATGCTTTGCATATGTATAAGAATTATGTTCATGATATGAAATGATGACAGGTCTGGCATGCAGTGTCCCAGAGCCACATGCAAGACCTTTGGGTTGGATAACAGAAAAGTGGAATGAAAATATAAATGGCATGTGTTGATACCAAGGACAGACTGTTTATTTTGCAATTTTTTCTTGCATAGTAAAGCTTACAAGTACTTTTACCACTGAAGTTCTTTTCAGCAATCTTCCCAATTCTTCCCAAACTTAAGCCTTAAGGTAAATTCTCAGCAGATCTTTTGTGCTCCAGCATCTACCTGTCTGGTACCTCTAAGGACTTGGTCACCCTACTCCTGCCCCGAATAGTTGCTCCCTCTAAGGATTAGTGGCACATTTGATATTCTCTCTTTAGATCCTTTCATGTCTCTTTCTTACTAATCATCAAAAAGAAACAAAAGTGTGAGACTGGGAAAGACCCAAAGCATGAGAAATCTTAGTGAGCTCTTCAAAGCCATTATGTTTAAACTTGAGTTTATGGCCCTCTTCATGAGCTAGGAATAGAAGTGCTTCAGCAATACCCATCCCAACCCAAACAGAAGGATATTTGAGAGTGAAATTATATATTCCAAGCAAAGCTTTTTGTAAATAAGAGTGGTCTCTAGAAAGCTGTTACACTCATGTTTATAGATGATTGCAGCTGAAGGGTACTGGTTAGTATCAGCCAAGGGAAGAGGGATTTAGAGCCGAGTCCTAGAAGTTGCTGAATTTTCCAGTTGTCCTCTCAGAGTAGAGTCAGGAACAGTATCACTTTCCTGGCATCATTACATGATAATAAGTACTGAGTGATGGCAACTGAGAAAGCTCACACAAGCCCTGGGTCCAGACTTTAATGGGGTTCCATCACTGAGGCATAGTTGACCACCCATATGGCCCATCTCAGAGTCCAGTTCCTTTAAAGAGTCAGCTGTTACTGTGTGACCCAAAACCCCCACCCCAAATCACACTCTTAGACTATCTAGTGTGAGTGGCCAGCCCCTACCCTAAATCGTATTGTTACATTCATGTCAGAAATGATGTTCTGAGGGTTTAGAGTTTGCCTCCCAGAGGCCAAGACCGAGTACCAAAGCTTTCCGTGTGTGTGTGTGCTCAGTATCTCAGTGGTGTCTGACTCTTTGTGGCCCTGTGAACTGCAGTCCACCAGGCTCCTCTGTCCATGGGATTTCCAGGCAAGAATACTGGAATGGGGTGCCATTTCCTACTCCAGGGGATCTTCCTGTCCCAGGGATTGAACCTGCATCTCTCATCTCTCCTGCATTGGCAAGCAGATTCTTTACCACTAGCACCTATACTACACACACACACACACACACACACACACACACACAAGCTATACCCAAATCTTTCACACTTGAATCACATTCATAAGTCATATTGTCCACTGCGGGAAAAATGGAGCAAAAGAAAAATGATATTTAACAACTTTTGTAAATATTCCTCTTTATCAGGAGAATTTTGCAAAGAAATATCAACTATTCCAACTTTTTAAATAGTATATCACACAATCATCCTAGAAAGTAAAATCTAGGAAGAGCTCATAATTAACTTTAAAATAAGTGGGGTTAGTTATGGACTTTTCACTATTTTAAAGGAGCTGGCACACTGAACTTTATATACTCTCCTTCCCATTGACCTAATTAACTCAATCTCTAGAGGCCTTTGGCTTTATTCTGAAGTTCAGGGCATGTCACTGCTGATGAATAAATTAATGGAATAGAGGAATCAAAGTCAAAATTAGCATAAAATTAGTATCCCACCGCTCACTATCTTGAGGGAAAACTAAATTTATTATGAAATCTGTTGATGAAAGAATATACTGTGACAAAAATTTTTATTTCATTTTTGGATACCTTTGGAATAATATTGTTATTAATCCCGTGCTGTTTCAAAAGCATAATATACCCCTTAATAAGTAATTGTTATTGTGTGATCACCCCAGTATTTATGGTCTTTAAAAAATAAGAGCTCAACAGGAAGAACAGTTTTAGCTGTGAAATGGTATTGATGACCTTTTAAATTGATTTTATTTATGTTGACCTGTGGAGACTCTAGATAAGGGGTGAAGGAGGTCTTACATTTTAATGCAGTTTCTAAGGATCCATCATGGAGAAGGCAATGGCACCCCACTCCAGTACTCTTGCCTGGAAAATCCATGGATGGAGGAACCTGGTAGGCTGCAGTCCATGGGGTCACGAAGAGTCGGACACGACTGAGCGACTTCACTTTCACTTTTCACTTTCATGCATTGGAGAAGGAAATGGCAACCCACTCCAGTGTTCTTGCCTGGAGAACCCCAGGGACGGGGAGGCCTGGTGGGCTGCCGTCGATGGGTTCGCACAGAGTCGGACAGGACTGAAGCGACTTAGCAGCAGAAGCAGCAGCAGCAGCAAGGATCCATCATAATGTAGGATCCTAAGGAATCAAAGGAAAAAATATACATCTAAATGGGCTTCAGATAATAGAGATGCTAAGAACCAGTGTGGTAAGGAAATAATGCACTCAGAAATAACCAACACATCCAAAATATTTATTTTCTACAACTCTTTATAACATTATTCTTCTTTAGGGTGTGCTATACCAGAAAGATTTCTAAGAGAAAAATAGCAGACTTGGAGAAAGGAATATTGTACAACAACAAAAAAATTAAGTGTAATTATTAGAACCTGCTTCCCATTTCTCTCTCTCCCAGTTTCTCTTATATTTGTATGTGTATTCATTTTTATAATTAAATGATGCTTATTTTCCAATTAATTTATTTTGCATCTTATAAACAGATTATCTCTTAAGTAAAGTAGGGCTAATTAATATTCAAGGAAGACCATGTAAAGTACCTGGTAAACACATGCCTGGAAGAAAAAGTGATCTAAGATCACTTAGATCTAAGATCTAAGATGTATCTAATAATCACAGAGAAGAGGAGGTTAGAAAGTTATAATTTAATATTAAGACTGTAAATTTCACTGTGTATAAAATGTGATGCAAAAAATCAGACAAGGTGTTTTCCTCTTTCGCACACCTGCCTTGGAGATACTGCCAATTTTGATGTTTAGAATCCTTTTTATAATGTAAATAAAATAGTAAATCCTTTTAAAGCATAGTGCCAAATAAAGGTTTGTGTCTTCTAAAGTGGTGTTGTGCATCGTATCGGATTAAATAACTCTAGCAAGTCATGTTTCTCTGTGTTGGTTGCCAGGAAATTCAGAGGTAATAACTTTCTGTTGGAAGTCTTGTTGTGGTAGTGTTTCTCCTGGGAGAACATGGCCTTCAACAATTTAAGGAAATTCAGACCCTCTGTTTTAAATCTGAAAATAGACCCTGGAAACAGGAAGAGAGAAATGACTAAATATTTCAGGTTTTATTCTGTCAACACTGCTGTTCCCTTGGTTCATCATGCCTGAGCCTAGGCAAGAAGGATATTTCCATTAAAAGAGGTAACTAAACACTAGGAGGTAAGCAAAGAGAACATAAAGAATGGGTGTAAACAGTAGGAGCAGTTTGTCTTACAACTTGCCTGCTTCAGATTCTCCTACAGTCTATTGGCTACCAATGTCTCTGAACTCCCCCGGCTCCATTCTACATCCTCTTCCATGAGGGAAAAGGTGATCCCTCACCTATATTCCTCATTTTCTGGTGAAACATTGGATGTTCTTGTATTTCTTTTATTACATTTTTTCCAGTATTTTCTTGACTTCAGTTTTTTTTTTTTTTTTGGCTTCTCTGTGGGACTTGCAGCATCTCAGTTCCTGGACCAAGGATTGAAGGCAGCCGTATCAGTGAAAGCCCAGCCTAGAATCCTAACCACTAGACCACTACGGGACTCCCTACATTTTTTTTTTCATCCTTTTTCTCCAACCAAAGTATTGTTGATTTACATTATTGTGCTAATGTCTGCTGTATTACAAAGTAACTCAGTTACACACAAATATACATAATATACTTTTTCACTATGGTTTAATCCCAGAAGATCAGATACAGTTTCTTGTCTGTACAGTAAGACCTTATTGTTAATCCCAATAGTTTGCATCTGAATTTGTGTGCTGTGTGCTTAGCCACTAAGTCATGTCTGACTCTTGCTACACCATGGAATGTAGCCTGCCAGGCTCCTCTGTCCGTGGGATTCTCCAGGCAAGAATACTGGAGTGGGTTGCCATTTCCTTCTCCAGGGTATCTCCCTGACCCAGGAATTGAACCCGGGTCTCCTGAATTTCAGGCAGACTTTTTACTGACTGAGCTACAAGGAATAGCCAGTTTCCATCTACTAGCTCCTAACTCCCAGCCCAGCCTTTTACCTCCATCTCTGCCCCTTGGCAACCACAAGTCTGATCTCTCTGAGCCTGTGTCTGTTTTATAGATAAATGCATTTGTGTCATATTTTATATTCCACATATAAGTGATATCATATAACATTTGTCTTTCTCTTTCTGATATGCTTCACTTAGTATGGTAATCTCTAGGTCCATCCCTGTTGCTTCAAATGGCATTACTTGGTTATCTTTTGGAGAAGGCAATGGCACCCCACTCCAGTACTGTTGCTCGGAAAATCCCATGGACGGAGGAGCCTGGTAGGCTGCAGTCTATGGGGTCGCACAGAGTCGGACACGACTGAAGCGACTTAGCAGCAGCAGCAGCAGTTATCTTTTGGCTGAAAAGTATTCCATTGTATGTATGTACCACATCTTCTCTATCCATTCATCTATGAGTGGATGTTTACTTTGTTTCCATGTCTTGGCTATTGTGACCAGTGCTGCTATGAACATAGGGGTGCATGTATCTTTTTGAATTATAGTTTTGTCCAGGTATATGCCCAGGAGTAGAATTTCTGGATCATATGACAACTCTAGTTTCAGTTTTCTGAGGAAACTCCGTATTGTTTTCTGTAGTAGCTACACCAGTTTATGTTCCTACCAACATGTAGGAGGGTTCCCTTTTCTCCACACCCTGTCCAGTATTCATTACTTGTAAGCTTTTTGATGATGGCCATTCTGACCAGTGTGAGGTACCATTGTGAGATGGTCCTAGTTTTGCTTTGCATTTGTCTAATTATTAGTGATGTTGAGCATCTTTTCATATGCCCTTTCACTACCTGTTTGTTTTCTTTGGATAAGTGTCTATTAAGGTCTTCTGCCCTTTTTTCAATTGGGTTGTTTGTTTTTTTGTTATTGAGTTATAAAAGCTGTTTGTATATTTTGGAGACAAAATTCTGCCACTCTCATCATTTGCAAATATTTTCTCATATTCTATAGGTTGTCTTTTCATTTTTTTATGGTTTCCTTTGTTGTACAAAAGATTAAGTCTGATTATGCCCTATTTGTTTATTTTTGTTTTTATTTCTATTGCCTTACAAGGTTGACCTAAGACAATGTTGATACAATTTATGTCAGAGAATGTTTTGGAGCCTAGCTGCTTTATAATGCTAGTGGATGCTTTCTGAGGGATCAAAGCCTCAGTTTTGGATTGGACTGGTAAAGCATGTAAATGCCTTATGGTTACAAAATTCCACCGGCCTTAGGAGATTTGGTCTACGAATGAACAGTTTACTGTCCATTTCCATATTAAAGAATGTAAAATTATTTTGCATCTCTGCGAAATAGCAACTCAAAATAAGGGTAAACTTGATCTGTTTTCTATTTCAATATTTCTTGCTTGACTTAATTATGATGCATATTTGCCCTCTCTAGTATCCTGTTTTATTGTTTTAGGTCATCTGTTTTGAAGCAGGCAAGAGGATATAGGATAAAACTCTCCAAAAAGTGAGTCATATACAAAAACCATTCTTCTAGGGGCAAAGGCTGAGATTTTGTGATGCAAAAGAGCTGAGAAAAAAATTCTATATATTCACCGCATTCCAATATGTAACAGTGCTACTTCATTTAATAACCTTGTTGCATCCTATCTTCTCGCTGGAAAGAGCTAGGTGACAGCATGATGTTGCTCAATGGAAGATTTTCTCTTTTTCATCTTGTCGAACGATCACTACATAGTAAACTGAACGGTAAAATGGCAAAGGGGATAAACAAGTCTATGAGCCCAGCTACAGAATGGGGACTTTGCATTTGCCATGACACAAAACAGCAACCATCTCTTGATGTTTATTATATCTGTCTGGACTATTACTGTCGTAATGGTCTCTATACATTTTGTTTCAACTTCACTTACCTCCGTGATACATCATTATTTGCTATGAATACTGCACTTTCCACAAGGAGAGGGAAAATTGTGATTAATACTAATACATCAGCCCCATCCCTAATCAAGAGCAAGTGAGAATGCAGGGACATAGAGCGGTGTATTCTCAATTTCTAATGCCTCTCATGTGGTTCTTTACATGTGTGTAAAAGAGACTATGCAAAAGGGAATAAACTGTTTTAAAGGTATGTATATATTTTCAGACTATGATGAAAATTAATTTTTTAAAAAATGTAACATTATTTATATATAATATGTTACTTTTAATATTTAAGTTCTAAAAAATCTGATCTTCTTCGATGCATCTGACTTTAAAACTATATATGTCTATGTGTGTGTTAATATATAGAAATATGTGTGTGGATGTATATGTATATACATATATACATATGTACTTGAGTGTGTATATATGTATGCTATATGTAATATATCAACATGCAATCATGCTTATAATGTCTTACTGCGTTTGAGAATCATAAACACTGGCTGCTGATACAAAGTTCCAGCCTTCTTCAAATTCACTCAAACATTTACTCATACAACTAATTTACGTAACAAATATTTATTAAGGTTTTTGTGCAAGCCATTAAGCTCATTGATGGAATTTAAAGTGACTAAGGCTGGTGCTTGTCCTAAAAGAGGTGATAATCCATTAAAGGAGATAAGACAATTATACAAGCAGCTATTATAGAAGCAAAAATAATTAAAAATCAATTCAAGCCAATGGAGTACTATTCTTTTACATAAATAGAATTTGGAAAATTTTCATGGAGAATGTGACATCTAGAGTATGCCTTAAACAATGAAGACATTTCCAAAGGTTAAAGGAGAAGATTGGTACATTTAATCAGAGGAAGTGACTTAAGAAAGTGCAAAGAAACATGAAATAAATTCTGGTTGAACTTGAGTGTCATCAAATTTAGTACAGTGTCACCTATATTTCAGGAACTGTTATGAGAGATGAAATTAGGAGAGGCAGTTGACGGTAGAGGATCTCAAATGTGTGACCAGAAGGTTTAACCTTCAGTTTATAAGCAGAAGGGCATCACTGAAGTCTTTAGATCACTAAGTAAAATGAACATAGCTGGCTTTTTGGGCTTCAGCTAATGGTAGCGTAAACTATAGTCTATTATGAGGAGAAGCCATCAAGCAGTGGCCTTATGTCCGAGTTCAAAGAAAAGTGATAATAAAGATTTGGATGACGATAGTGTTGAAATGTACAGGAGAGGCAGCATGAATATTTCTGTGTGTCTGAGCACACATGTGAGTGTTTTTGGCACAGGGCTGTTGTAATGGATATAAAGAGCAGATTCCTTTCTTTAGGATAGTAGAGGTTTGGAAGAAATCAATAATAAATTATTTTTAAGCTTCATACTTGGACAACTGAGACTATATGCCACTAACAAGTACTGTAATATGGGGAAATAAAAAGAACAACAGTTATACGAAAGATGGAACTTCTGGTTTGAAGGATAGAAATACTGTTTACTAACAGATCACTTTTGTTTTATTAAAAATTGTTCAGTTTAGTTCAGTCACTCAGTTGTATCAGACTCTTTGCAACACCATGGACTGTAGCACGCCAGGCTGCCCTGTCCATCACCAACTCCCGGAGTTTACTCACGCATGTCTATTGAGTCGGAGATGTCATCCAACCATCTCATCCTCTGTCATCCCCTTTTCCTCCCACCTTCAATCTTTCCCAGTATCAAGGTCTTTTCAAATGAGTCAGCTCTTTGCATCAGGTGGCCAAAGTATTGGAGTTTCAGCTTCAGCATCAGTCCTTCCAATGAGTATTCAGGGATCATTTCCTTTAGGATGGACTGGTTGGATCTCCTTGCTCTCCAAGGGACTCTCAAGAGTCTTCTCCAACACCACAGTTCAAATGCATCAATTCTTCGGCGCTCAGCTTTCTTATAGTCCAAATCTCACATCCGTACATGACTACTGGAAAAACCATAACCTTGACTAGATGGACCACCATTGGCAAAATAATGTCCCTGCTTTTGAATATGCTATCCAGGTTGGTCATAACTTTCCTTCCAAGGAGTAAGCGTCTTTTAATTTCATGGCTGCAGTCACCATCTGCAGTGATTCTGGAGCATCAAAAGATATAATCTGTCACTGTTTCCACTGTTTCCACATCTGTTTGCCATAAAGTAATGGGACCACATGCTATGATCTTCATTTTCTGAATGTTGAGCTTTAAGCCAACTTTTTCACTTTCCTCTTTCACTTTCATCAAGAGGCTCTTTAGTTCTTCTTCACTTTCTGCCATAAGGCTGGTGTCATCTGCATATCTGAGGTTATTGATATTTCTTCCAGCAGTCTTGATTCCAGCTTGTGCTTCATCCAGCCCAGCTTTTCTCATAATGTACTCTGCATATAAGTTAAATAAGCAGGGTGACAATATGCAGCCATGACGTACTCCTTTTCCTATTTGGAACCAGTCTGTTGTTCCATGTCCGGTTCTAACTGTTGCTTCCTGACCTGCATACAGATTTCTCAAGAGGTAGGTCAGGTGGCCTGGTATGCCCATCTCTTTCAGAATTTTCCACAGTTAATTGTGATCCACACAGTCAAAGGCTTTGGAATAGTCAGTAAAACAGAAATAGATGTTTTTCTGAAACTCTCTTGCTTTTTCAGTGGTCCAGCGAATGTTGGCAATTTGATCTCTGGTTCCTCTGCCTTTTGTAAAACCAGCTTGAACATCTGGAAGTTCACGGTTCACATATTGCTAAAGCCTGGCTTGGAGAATTTTGAGCATTACTTTACTAGCGTCTGTTCAGTTCAGTTCAGTCACTCAGTTGTGTCCAACTCTTTGCGTGTGAAAAGAGTGCAATTGTGTGGTAGTTTGAGCATTCTTTGGCATTGCCTTTCTTTGAGATTGAAATGAAAACTGACCTTTTCCAGTCCTGTGGCCACTGCTGAGTTTTCCAAATGCACTGGCATATTGAGTACAGCACTTTCACAGCATCATCTTTTAGGATTTGAAATAGCTCAACTGGAATTCCATCACCTCACTAGCTTTGTTCATAGTGATGCTTCCTAAGGCCCACTTGACTTCACATTCCAGGACATCTGACTCTAGGTGAGTGATCATACCATCATGATTATCTGGGTCGTGAAGATCTTTTTTGTATAGTTCTTATGTGTATTCTTGCCCCCTTTTCTTAGTATCTTCTGCTTCTGTTAGGTCCATATCATTTCTGTCCTTTATTGAGCCCATCTTTGCATTAAATATTCCCTTGGCATCTCTAATTTCTTTGAAGAGATCTCTAGTCTTTCCCATTCTGTTGTTTTCCTCTATTTCTTTGCATTGATCACTGAGGAAGGCTTTATTACTCTCCTTGCTATTCTTTGGAACTCTGCATTCCAATGGGTATATCTTTCCTTTTCTCCTTCGCTTTTTGCTCCTCTTCTTTTCATAGTTATGTATGGATGTGACAGCTGGATTATAAAGAAAGCTGAGCACCCAAGAATTGATGCATTTGAACTGTGGTTTTGGAGAACACTCTAGAGAATCACTTCAACTGCAAGGAGGTCCTACCAGTCCATCCTAAAGGAAATCAGTCCTGAATGTTCAATGGAAGGACTGATGCTGAAGCTCAAACTCCAGTACTTTGGCCACCTGATGTGAAGAGCTGACTCATTTGAAAAGACTCTGATGCTGGGAAAGATCAAAGGCAGGAGGAGAAGGGGATGACAGAGGATGAGATGGTTGGATGGCATCACCAACTCAATGGACATGAGTTTGAGTAAGCTCCAGAAGTTAATGATGAACAGTGAAGCCTGGCACGCTACCATCCATGAGGTTGCAAAGATTTGGACATGACTGAGCAACTGAATCGAACTGAGCTGAACTGAGGGATTGGAAATTTGTGTGTATTGTCTGTCTAACCCGATTGAATCACTTGAATCTTTATGCATTCTACAGTTTCTTATGCCTATTGTAACAAATTGTCACAAACTTGGTGGCTTAAAACAATAGAAATGTATTATCTCACAGTTTTGCAGGCCAGAAGTTTTAATTACCTATCACTGGGCTGAAATCAAAGTGTTGACAGCACTGTACACTCTCCAGAAGCTCTAAAAGAGCATCTTCCTTGTTTTTTCTAGTCTAGTGACTTCCAGCATTCATTGTCTTTTGTCACATCATTCCAATTTTAAAATCTCTCTGCGTTTTCATCGCATCACCTGATTCTCTTTGTGTAGTGAAATTTCTTTGCTATTCTGTTTTAAGGGCACTTAGTACTGCATTTAGGGCACACCAGTCTTATTTTAGTTACATCTGCACAGACTTTCTCTCAAATATGGTAACATTCACAGATTCCAGGGATTGGGACCTGATATTTTGAGGAGAGCATTTTTTTATCCTTCCACAGTTTATGATATGGCTTCCAATGAGTCATAGGTATCCCTCTTGCAGAATGCTTTCATTCCATCCCAACATCCCCCCAGATCTCAACCCATTAGAGTATCAACTCAAGTCTAAAAACCACATCACATTTTCATTAGCTCCACAGTCTCAAATATCATCTAAATAATTCAGTCAGGATGGGGGAGACTCTGGGTATGATTCATCATGAGATAAAAATTTTCCCCATCTGCAGACCACCGAAGCTAGAAAACAAGTTGTCTATTTCCACAACACAGGAGCGGGACGCGTCCAGTACTGCAGTTATAGCCCCTCCCATTCCAAAAGGGAGAACATTTTTTATAAAAGATGTCATCAGTTTCAAGCAATTTCAAAATTCAGTTGGAAAATTTCACTAGGTTTCAAGGCCTAGAAGTAAGTCCTCTGTGGCTCTCAGTCTGCCCAACAGCTCAAGTCTCTCCTCTCACAGTCATTCTTTTCTTGAAGTATAGTGCATTTGGAGTAGAATGATTTGATAAACCGGTTTCATGCCAGTAGAGTTTTAGAATTTTGACAGTCTTTTTTTGCTTCATCTTGTCTCTGCCCTGATCAGGCCAAACTTACAGTGTTTCTGCTTATATGACATTTGCATGAAGGTCTCCTATATATGCTATGAGAATTAACACCATTAGGAAGACGGTTCACAATAGATCTTTCCAAGATAATCACATCTCTATTCCTGGCTTTCGTTGAAATGTCTGAGTGGGTCCATGCCTGATTTCTTCACCACTAGCGAAAGCTTGCTCCTTCATGGATCACAGCCTGTCCTGTGGAAGGGACTTGCAAAGCTCAGTGAAGCTATGAGCCATGCTGTGCAGGGCCACCCAAGACAGACAGGTCATAGTGAAGAGTACTGACAAAACTTGGTATTCTGAAGGAGGAAATGGAAACCTACTCCAGTATTCTTGCATGAAGAACCCCATGGACAGTATGAAAAGGCAAAAAATATGAAACTGGAAGATGAGTCTCCAGGTCTGAAGGTGTCCAATATGATACACGGGAAGTGCGTGCTCAGTCGCTCATTCTTGTCCTCTTAGCAACCCTATGGACTGTAGCCTACCAAACTGCTCTGTCAATGGGATTTTCCAAGTAAGAATACTGGAGTGGGTTGACATTTCCTCATACAGGGGATCTTCCTAACCCTGGGGTCAAACCGGAGTCTCCTGCATTTCCTGCACTGGCAGGCAGATTCATTACCACTGAGTTGGAGAGCAATTACTAATGGCTGTGGAAAGAATGAAGTGGCTAGGCCAAAGCAGAAATGACACTCAGTTATGGATGTATCTGGTGGTGATAGTAAAGTCTAGTACTGTAAAGAACAATATTGTGTAGGAACCTGAATGTTAGGTCTATGAATCAGGGTAAGTTGGACATGGTCAAGCAGGAGATGGCAAGATTAAACATCAACATTGTAGAAATCAATGAACTAAAATGGACAGGAATAGATGATTTTAATTCACATGACCATTGTATCTACTACTATGGGCAAGAATCCTTTAGAAGAAATGGAATAGCCCTTATGATTACCAAAAGAGTCTGAAATACAGTACTTGGGTGCAATCTTAAAAACCACAGAATGATCTCAGTTCATTTCCAAGGCAAACCATTCAACATCACAGTAATCCAAGTCTGTGCCATGCCCACTGATGCAGAAGGAGCTGAACTTGACTGGTTCTAGGAAGACCTACAACACCTTCTAGGACTGACACTAAAAAATGATGTCCATGGGGATGAAATGCAAAATAAGAAGTCAAGAGATACCTGGAAGAACAGGCAAGTTTGGGCTTGGAGTACAAGATGAAGCAGGGCAAAGGTTAACAGTTTTGTGAAAAGAATACTCTGATTATAGCAAACACCCTTTTCAAGAGAGGACTATACACATGAACATCACCAAATGGTCAATACCAAAATCAAATTGATTTATGTTCTTTGTAGCTGAAGATGGAGAAGCTTTATATAGGCAGGAAAAAGAGACCTAGAGCTGACTATGGTTCAAATCATGACCTCCTTATTAAAAAATTCAGGCTTAAATTGAAGAAAGTAGGAGAAACCACTCAGCTATTCAGGTATGACCTAAATCAATTTCCTTATTATACTGTGGAGGTTATAAGTAAATTCAAGGAAGTAGATCTAATAGACAGAGTGCCTGAAGAGAGTCATAAGATTGTACAGGAGGCAGTGACCAAAACCATCCCAAAGAAAAAGAAATGCAAGAAGGCAAAGCGGTTGTCTTGGAGACCTTACAAATATCCATGAAAAGAAGAGAAGTGAAAGGCAAGAGAGAAGGGAAAGGTATACCCAACTGAATGCAGAGTGTGAGAGAATAGCAAGGAGAGTTAAGAAAGCCTTCTTGAATGAACAATGCAAAGAAATAGAAATGATGGAAATGGGAAACAGTAGAGATCTCATCAAGAAAGTTGGGAGTTTTCAACAGGTTTTGGCACAATAAAGGACAAAAACAATAAGATCCTAACAGAACCAGAACAGATTAATAAGAAGGGGCAAGAATACACAGAAGAACTATTTTAAAAAGGTCTTAATGATCCATATAACCACGATGGTGTGTTCACTTACCTAGAGCCAAACATCCTGGAGTGTCAAGTCAAGTGGGCCTTAGGAAACATTATTCTGCACAAAGCTAGCAAAGGTGATGGAATCACAGCTGAGCTATTTAAAATCCTTAAAGACGATGCTGTTAAAGTATTGCGCTCAGTAGTCAGCCAATTTGCAGAACTCAGCAGTCACCATAGGACTGGAAAAGATCAATCTTTATTCTAATTCCAAAGAAGGGCAATGCCAAAAAATGTTCAGATTACTGTACAGTTGTACTCATTCACATGCTAGTGAGGTTATGCTCAAAATCCTTTAAACTAGCCTTCAGCAGTACATGAACTGAAAATTTCCAGATTATTCAGAGTCAGAGGAACCAGAGTTCAAATTCCCAACATTCATTGCATCATGGAGAAAACAAGGGAATTCCATCAAAACATCTACTTCTGCTTCATTGACTGTGCAAAAGCCTTTGATTGTGTGGATCACAACAAACTATAGAAAATTATTAAAGAGATGAGAGTACCAAACCACCTTACCTGTCTCCTGAGAAACCTGTATGCAGGTCAAGAAGCAACAGAACCTTACATGAAACAACTGACTGGTTCAAAACTGGGAAAGGAGTCCCACAAAGCTGTATATTGTCACCTTTATATGTGAAGTGCCAGGCTGGGTGAAACACAAGCTGGAATCAAGATTGCTGGGAGAAATATCAACAGCTTCATATATGCAGATGTTAGCACTCATATGGTAGAAAATGAACTAAAGAGCCTCTTGATGAGGATGAAAAGCTGGCTTGAAACTCAACATTCAAAAAGCTAAGATCATGGCATCTGGTCCTATCACTTAATGGCAAATAGATGGGGAAAAATTGTAAGCAGTGACAGATTTTATTTTCTTGGGCTCCAGAATCATTGCAGATGGTGACTGTAGCCATGAGGTTAAAAGGGGCTTGCTCCTTGGAAGGAAATCTATGACAAACTTAACGTATTAAAAATCAGAGCCATCACTTTGCCGACAGAGGTCCATGTAGTCGAAGCTATGATTTTTCCAGTAGTGATGTATGGATTTGAAAGTTCAGCCATAAAGAAGGCTGAGTGCCAAGGAATGGATGCTTTCAAAGTGTGGTGCTAGAGAAGACTCTTGAGTGTCTCTTGGACTACAAGGAGATCAAATCAGTGAATCCTGAAGGAAACCAACCCTGAATATTAATTGAAAAAATTGATGCTAAAACTGTAGCTCCAATTCTTTGACCACCTGTTGTGAAAAGATCCTGATGCTGGGAAAGATTAAAGGCAAAAGAGAAGGGAGCAGCAGAGGATAAAATCGTTAGATAGCATCACCAACTAAATGAATGTGAATTTGAGGAAACTCTGGAAGACAGTGGAGGACATAGGAGCCTGGCATGCTGCAATCCATGGGATCATAAAGCACTGGACATGAATTATCCAGTGAACAGCAACAGCAGCAAAAGTTTGACCTTCCCTCTAGAACATGCTTTCCTAAAAGGGAATGTACGAATTTCAACATCTTCTGCAGTCCTTGTAAGTTCAGAACTTTCAATATCAGGAAGTGATGGTTACTTTTTCCTCAACAGTTCTTTCTTCAACCTACCTTTTTACTCTCATGTTTTCGCATGAGCAGCAAGAAGCAGCAAGGATGCATAATCAACACTTTGCTTGAAAATCTGTTCCCCTAAATATCCAAGCTTATTTCTTAAAAGTTCTGCTTTCTACACAACGGTAGGACTCAATTCAGTTAGATTTTTGACCACAACATAACAAATTTCTCCTCTGTTTCTCAAGTTTCCAGTAACATTTTCCTTACTTTATTCTGGACCCTCAATAACACCACCTTAACAACATTTTTCTTTCTGTGATGATATGTGTATTCTCTAACATAATACATTCTTTTTCTACTGTGTTCTTCACTTCCTCCTGAGCTCTCATTGGCAGAATCTTTAACATCCATATTTCTATCAATAATTTATTTAGAGCATGTGGATTTTTCAGTCAGGTCCACCGTTTTTTGTTTTTTGGGTTTGTTTTTTTTTTTTTTCGTATCATTTCTATCATCTGCCCTCTACCCACTTCTGAAGCTTTGTCTGCATTTTTGGGTATTTGATACAGTAACATCTCACTTCCCAGTACCGAAATCTGTTTTAGTTTCCTGTGCTGCTATAACAAATCACCACAAACTAGGTGGCTTAAAACAATAGAACTGTTTTTTTTCCTTCCTTGCAGTTTTGTAGGCCGGAAGTCCAAAATAAGTATCACTGAACTGAAACGAAGGTTTTGGCAAAATCACTCTGTTTCTGCAAGATTTAGGGGAAAATCTATTTCTTGATTTTGCCAAATTTTGGTGACTGTCAGTGTTGTTTGTCTCATGTCACATTACTCCAATTTCTGCTTCTGTCTTCACGTCACCTTCTTCTCTTTTGCCTGTGAAATTTAGACTACTTCTCTCTTACTACAAGGATGCTTGTTATGGCATTTAGGGCCCATCCAGATAATCCAAGATGCTGTCCACATCTCAAGATATTTAACATAATCACATCTGAAAAGACTATTTTTATTTTCCCAAATAAGGTAACATGTACTGTTTCCAGAGATTAGGATCTGATATCTTTGGGAGTGCCATTTTCAGTCTACTATATACATACCCAATGTTGAATTATTATTTCCAAGAAGCTTGAACAACTTGGCTGGGAGTAGATCAGTGGGAATATTAGGTAGGCGCTTTGCTTGCCCCTACCTTTAACTTGGTAGTTAAAATGTCTCCTCTGTTTTCACTTTAATCTCTCCCCAGAGACTGGATAAAGAGCAAGTGATCTGTCAAAAGAGAAAAATCTTTCTTGCTTATATGTTATAAAAATTAAAAATAGATAAGAGTAAAAATTTCACACAGAACCAAGATATATGAATATTTAACTTAGTTTTATTACACATATACTCAAAACAGTTGAGAACTTGATTAAGGACTGATTAACAGTAAAACATATGCTCTCTGGACTAATTCACCTGCTGTAACCTATCAATATGTAATCTAATGATGGTTTGTTTTTTTTTTTTTTCCAATGGAGAGTCATAGATTTTTAGAGCCAAAAGGGATCCCTGAAATTGTCAATTTTAATTTCTTTACTTTGCTTTGTGGGGTGTTCCTGGGGGCTCAGTGGTAAAGAATCCACTTGCCAATGTACGTTTGATTCCTGGGTCGGGAAAATCCCCTGGAGAAGGAAATGTCAACCCACTCCAGTATTCTTGCCTGGAAGTCCTATGGACAGAGGAGCCTGTGGGCTACAGTCCATGGAGGTGGCAAAAGAATTAGACACGACTTAGTGACTAAGCAACAAGTTTTCTTTACAAATGAAAAAGTAGATCCATAAAGGATGACCTTCTTGCCATGGTCACAAAGTTAGCTTGCAGAAGTTCTCCATTTTTTTGTTTTTTGTTTTTTGTTTTTTTTCCTTTTGCCTTGTTTTCAGTGTTCTGATCTTTTAGACCTGTTGCTATGACCTTCATTGTGTCACAGAGTTCTATGTAGCATTTTACATGATTGACCATTCCTAATATAGAAAATTCTAGATAACAGCTTTCTCCCAGAATTCACTTCAGATATATGGGGCACTATTGACAGAGAAAATAAACACAGAGAAAGGAAAATAGAGGAGGTTTCTAGCTTAAGAAACATGTTTTATTACTAGTCACAATTAACGTCTATGTTGTTAATTGGACGACTTTATCAGCATGTTAATTGGACAACATTTGTGACTCCATGGACTGCAGCATACCAGGCTTTCCTGACCTCCAGTATCTCCCGGAGTTTACTCAAATTCATGTTCATTGAGTTGGTGATGTGTTCTAACCATCTCATTCTCTTCTGCCCTCTTCACCTTTTGCCTTCAGTCTTTCCCAGCATCAGGGTCTGGGATTACCTCTTTAATAAGCCCAAATTTTAAAATAACATTAAATAGTTAAAGTGCTAATTAATTCTAAAATTTTTTAAAGAATTTAAAATATTACCTAGATGGGTAATTTTATTTTGTTGAAATAGCCTTTAAAATAATTTTCTTAAGCACATAGGAAATTAAATATGTTATTCTATGGTAATAATTTATTTGTACAGGGACTTGAAGAGACACATTAGCTGTGAGGACTTTGAAAAGTATCAGAGAGAATAAAGTAGATATCAGGTACAGACATATAATAAGCCATGACATACAATTTATCTCATTACCTACTGTTTGCATGCTAGCAACCTGTTCAAGCATCAGAAACACTCATCAATTCAATTTAGTAGTTAAAACAAATTATCAGCATGATCTCGGAAAATAAATGAATAATATGCCACTTTTTGTGTTTATGCAAGAATTATAAAAGAAAGCCATTTTAAACATGGTTTTTAGCATACCATTTATAAATTGGGCTGTGTAATTGTATATGACCTATATTGCTTTGTCAATTTTGTGGGATTTATTTTATATTTTGGATGTATCTTCATTGGATATCTAACTATTTATGGTTTCAGGACACTCCAGTGAACTTGTATCTTCCCAAAGAAATAGATATCATAGAGTCTGAAATGGTGTTAAGTGATTTTAGTCTATCTTTCTACAGTAGAGAGTAACTGAAGTGCCACCTTGGATAAGAAGGGAGAATCCCCCCCCCAAAAAAAAAGAGTGAGAAAGAGGAAGGGATGCATTTGTTGAGTGTCTAATATGTTATGTGTCAGTGACTATATTAGCTATTTGTTTTATATACATATAATGTCATTATATATGTATCCATGAGGGTGAGATGGTTAGATAGCATCACCAAGTCAGTGGTCATGCATCTGAGAAAATTCCAGGATATAACAGAGGACATAGTAGCCTGGCATGCTACAGCCCATAGGGTCACAGAGTCAAACACGACTTAGCCACTGAACAACAACAATGTCCCTAGTCTTCATACCCTTATAACTTCATCAAGAGAACAAACATTGGGATACGTTTTTCTATCATGGTATCATTGGGATACTATGGAAGTGAATCTGAGCAATTCTCTTACCCTGTTGGAACTTCAGTTTCCTCATCTAGTAAACAAAGGCTTTGGGCTGAGCAATGACTCAGGTCTCTTTCAGCACATATAACCTTCATGCTTTTGTATATTTTGTATATAATAGTGGGCCCCCGTAGTAGCATCTGTTATTTCAGTATATTCCTGCTCCAGACTTGGAAATTATAGTGCAGTTGTTCTTGCCAAAGTGGAATCTACTGTTGGAAACCTAAATAGGAGGATTATTTGACTTTTCCAGGCGTAGCTCCTAATGAGACATATTTTGAAAAAGTTACTTTCAGTGACCTTGTTAAACTATTCTGGGGGCTGCAAACAGAACATAGCCTGCTGTGTGGTGGTGATACTGACAGCTGTTTAATCTGTTGCTATATGTTCTTTTTCACCATTCATTTTCCCCCTAAGGAAAATGTCTCACCATGTAGTTCAGAAGTTGAGTGTGGTTTCTCAAAGTGTGTGTGTGTGCTTAGTCATTCAGTCATGTCCAAGTCTTTGTGACCCAATGGACTGTAGACCACCAGACTCTTCTAACCATAGGATTCTCCAGTCAAAAGTACTGGAG
Organism: Bison bison bison; assembly: GCF_000754665.1. NCBI lineage: Eukaryota > Metazoa > Chordata > Mammalia > Artiodactyla > Bovidae > Bison > Bison bison. Next base: position 4,483,980 of record NW_011495024.1, on the reverse strand, counting down.
TTGGTAACCATTGCCTTCTCTAGGGTGTTTCTCAAAGTACTTCAATTCTAATCCTGTTTCCCCTGCATTAGCTTTTAAACTTAGGGCAATGTCCTTAACCTTGTTGTATTTCTGTTTTTTCATGTGTGACGTGGAGTTTTGAGCATTCAATTGAGTAAAAATTATAAAGCTCTTAGTATAATGTCAACATGAATAAATGTTCAAAACATGTCAGCTTTTACAAATTTTTACTAACTTACATTTGTACTCCACTGTATAAAGCAGAAGAATGATCCTCAATAATTTATGTCAACTCTAAGTAAATAACCAGCAAGATTAATGGCTAATAATGGGATGAATTGAAAGAGCCAGATAGTGTAAATATTTGCAGTTCTGTGTGTCATATGGTCTTTGTCACATTACAAACCTGTCTTAAAAGCAGTCATTGACAATATGTAACCAAATGGGTCTGGCTAAGTTGCAGTAAGACTTTGTTTACAAAATGAGTGGTCAAACCACACATCTCTGCATAATATTTCAGTAGGCAGCTACCATATTCTTTTCTACCGTCTCAGTGAAAGAATCCTAGATTGCCACCTACACCCCATGTTTTTTATGGACACTTCCTTGTACATGTCCCTTGTGGATAAATGTAAAATTTTCCCAAGCAGATTTGCTGAGTGCATATTAAATGAACACAGTAGTGCTCTGGCAGGCTGAACTTTTCAAGAAGGAGTACATGGGTCACAATCAAAAGGCAGGCAGGCAGACTCCCTATACCTAATTTTTGCTGACTGTATAGAGCTTCTCTGTCTTTGGCTGCAAAGAATATATTCAATCTGATTTCAGTATTCACCATCTGGTGATGTCCATGTGTAGAGTCGTCTCTTGTGTTGTTGGAAGAGGGTGTTTACAATGACCAGTGCATTCTCTTGGCAAAACTCTGTTAGCCTTTGCCCTGCTTCATTTTGCACTCCAAGGCCAAACTTGCCTGTTACTCCAGGTATCTCTTCAATTCATACTTTTGCATTCCAGCTCCCTAAGATGAAAAGGATGTCTTTCTTTGGTGTTAGTTCTAGAAAGTCTTAAAGTTCATCATAAAATGATTCAACTTCAGAGCTGCAAATATAGAGCTCACTAATTCTTCCAGCCTAAAAGATATATGATAATGTATTTTACATTATTTTATTTTAATGTCTCTAATTACTAATGAATTAGAATATGTGCTTAACAACCTTGGATTTTTCTCCTATAAATTGCCTGTTCTATCCTACTGCTCTTTTTCTTGTGATTTGCAGAAGTGCCTTGAAAATTGTAGATACAGATGTCTTGAAAACTGTAGATGCAAATTGTCTAATGTCTAATTTAGACATTGAAAATATTTCCTCCAGTTATGAAAATTAACTTTGTTCATGGACTTTTGTTTAATATCAATCCTTTATTTTTGTGGTAGGGCTTTTCTCATAGCTCAGTCAGTAAAGAATCTGCCTGTAATGCAAGAGACCCAGGTTTGATTCCTGAGCTAGGAAGATCCTCTGCAGAAGGAAATGGCAATCCACTCCAGTATTCTCACCTGGAGAATCTTATGGACAGAGGAGTCTGGCAGGCTACAGTTCATGGGATCACTAGAGTCAGACATGACTTGCAACTAAACTACCACCAATTTTGTGGTAGTCACATAGATCAGCTTTTTATTTTTTTGGTTGAACTTTTGAAGTTTTGTGCATATGTGTATGTAAAATATTTACATGTAGGGAAAAATCTGTCAGAAAATATGCTAGGATAATCATAGTGATTATATCTGAGTAGTGCCATAAAATTTAGTAGTGCCACTCATTTGCAGTTGGTGACAATGCTTTGGGGTTTTTTTGTTTGTTTGTTTTGTTTGTTTTATGACTACTTTGTAATAACAGTTTTAGGTCTATAGCAAAATCTAGAGGAATGTTCAGAGATTGCCCCAAATATCCCCTGGCCCCAAAGGCACAACCTCCCTGATTATCAACCTCACTAGAGTGGTGCATCAGTTACAACTGATGCACCTATACTGAAGCATCATAATTATCCTAAATCCATAATTTACATTACAGTCCATTGTTGGTATTATATTTGTGGATTTAGACAAATATATCCAAATATATACATGTATCCATCATTATGTTATCACACTGAATATTTTCATTGCCCTAAAAATTCTTTATGCTCCACATGTATGCTCTCCTTTTCCACTCCCCCTCCCCTGGGAGCTGCTGGTGTTTGTACTGTCTAAATAGTCTTGCATCTTCCAGAATTTGAATTATACAGTTTTTAACCTTTTCAGATTGGCTTCTCTCAGTTAATATGTTTTTAAGAGTCTTCCTTGCTTTTAATGGCTTGAGAGCTCATTTCCTTGTAGCAATGAATAATATTCCATTGTCCGGATGTACCACAGTTATCCCATTCACTTACTACCCCACCTTTTTTTAATTGATTTGAAGAAGATAAAACATGTATTTTACATTTAGTCCCAAATATAAATGACTATCTGTAAGTTATTAATTTCTTCCATTTTTTTTCCATCTGTCTGTTCTTACAGAGGCATCTGGCAGGCTACAGTCCATGGCATCGCAAAAGAGTCAGATATGAGTTAGTGAATAAAGCATAAGAACAACAATGCCAAACTCTACACTGCTGTACTTTCTTTGCTTTATAGAATTACTTACTATTTGGTAGGGCTGGTTCCCTTCTTCTTTTTTAAGATACATTAAGTTGTTCCTTGAACTGTTCTTCAACAGAAGAATGATTTCAAGTAAATTTATGGAATTCTGCAATATATATATATAACACAAATTTGATTTGGGATTAATGATATTTGTAGATTAATTTGGGAGAATTGGGCATTTTATATTATGCCATCTCATCCAAGAAAATAAACAGTTTTTAATTTGTTTCTGATTACCCACTGTGTGCCTTTTTAGCAGTTAGCATCTTGTTTGCAGAGGCCCTGTTTACCGTGCAGTAAGTCAGTTCCTGTGGCTCGATGTGTTTTCAGTTGTGTTTGATTCTTTGCGAGCCCAGGGACTGCAGACTGTCAGCCTCTTCTGTCCATAGGATTTTCTAGGCAGGATTACTGGAGTGAGTTGACATTTCCTCCTTCGGGGGATCTTACTGACCCAGGGATTGAACCCATGTCTCCTGCATGGGCAGGTGGATTCTTTACCACTGAGCCATCTGGGAAGCCCCAGTTAGATCCTAGGCATTGTTTATTGCTTGTTAATGCTGAGAAAAATGACTTTATTTTGTTAGTGTAGGAAATTACTGAGTGAAAATGTTGGCTTAAAACTCAACATTCAGAAAACAAAGATCATGGCATCTGGTCCCATCACATCATGGCAAATAGATGCAAAAACAATGGGAACAGTGACAGACTTTATTTTCCTGGGCTCCAAAATCACTGCAGATGGTGACTGCAGCCATGAAATTAAAAGACACTTGCCCCTTGGAAGAAAAGCTATGAACAATCTAGACAGCATATTAAAAACAGAGACATTACTTTGCCAACAAAGGTCTGTCTAGTCAAAGCTTTGGTTTTTCCAGTGGTCATGTATGGATGTGAGAGTTGGACTGTAAAGAAAACTGAGTGCCGAAGAATTGATGCATTTGAACTGTGGTGTTGGAGAAGACTCTTGAGAGTCCCTTGGACTGCAAGGAGATCCAACGAGTCCATCCTAAAGGAGATCAGTCCTGAATATTCATTGAAAGGACTGATGCTAAAACTCCAAACTTTGGCCACCTGATGCAAAGAACTGACTCATTGGAAAAGACCTTGATGCTGGGAAAGATCGAAGGTAGGAGGAGAAGGGGATGACAGAGGATGAGATGGTTAGATGGTATCACAAACTCCATGGATATGAGTTTGAGTAAGCTCCGAGAATTGGTAATGAACAAGGAAGCCGGGAATGCTACAGTCCATGGGGTCACAAAGAGTAAGACACAACTGAGTGACTGAAGTGAACTAAACTGATAGGTTCAAATCTAGCAATCTTTGATGAACTCATTAATTGGTTCTGTTGCTTTGTTGATTCAGTTATTTTCTTTTTTATTTAGATCAGTCAGTCAGTCAGTCATTTCAGTTGCTAAGTCATGTTTGTTGAGGGCACAAACAGAACCTTGTGCTCACCAGGACCCAGGAGAGAGGAGCAGTAATCCCACAAGAGACTGACCCAGATTTGCCCATGAATGTTCAGGAGTCTCCTGCGGAGCAGTGGGTCAGTGCTGGCCTGCTACAGGGTTTGGGGCATTGACTGTAGCAGTGTGTGCATGGGACCTTTTGAAGGAGGTAGCCATTATCTTCGTTTCCTCCTACATACTTTCAGTTTAGTTCAGCTCAGTTCAGTCGCTCAGTTGGGTCCTACTCTTTGCGACCCCATGGACTGCAGCACGCCAGGCCTCCCTGTCCATTGCCAACTCCCAGAATTTACTCAAACTCATGTCCACTGAGTTGGTGATGCCATCCAACCATCTCATCCTCTGTCATCGGCTTCTCCTTTTGCCTTTGATCTTTCCCAGCATTAGGGTCCTTACAAATGAGTCATCTCTTCACATCAGGTGGCCAAAGTATTGGAGTTTAGGCTTCAACATCAGTCCTTCCAATGAACATTCAAGACTGATTTCCTTTAGGATGAACTGGGTGGATCTCCTTGCAGTCCAAGGGACTCTCAAGAGTCTTCTCCAACACCACAGTTCAAATGCATCAATTCTTCAGCACTCAGCTTTCTTCATAGTCCAGCTCTTACAACCATACATGACTACTGGAAAAACCATAACTTTGACTAGATGGACTTTTGTCGGCAAAGTAATGTCTCTGCTTTTTAATATGCTGTCTAGTTTGGTCATAACTTTCCTTTGAAGCAGTAAGCATCTTTTTATTTCATGGCTACAGTCACCATCTGCAGTGATTTTGAAGCCCCCAAAAATAAAGTCTGACACTGTTTCCACTGTTTCTCCATCTATTTGCCATGAAGTGATGGGACTGGATGCTATGATCGTTTTCTGAATGTTGAGCTTTAAGCCAACTTTTTCACTTTTCTCTTTCACTCTCATCAAGAGGCTTTTTAGTTCATCTTCATTTTCTGCCATAAGGGTGTGTCATCTGCATATCTGAGGTTATTGATATTTCTCCTGTCAATCTTGATTCCAGCTTGTGCTCACCCAGCCCAGCATTTCTCATGATGTACTCTGCATATAAGTTAAATAACCAGGGTGACAATATGCAGCCTTGACGTACTCCTTTTCCTGTTTGGAACCAGTCTGTTGTTCCATGTCCAGTTCTAACTGTTGCTTCCTGACCTGCATACAGGTTTCTCAAGAAGCAGGTCAGGGGGTCTGGTATTCCCATCTCTTTCAGAATTTTCCACAGTTTATTGTGATCCACACAGTCAAAGGGTTTGGCATAGTCAATAAAGCAGAAATAGTTTGGCCCCAGGTAAATAACAGGGAGGGAACATGGCCCTACCCATCAACAGAAAATTGGATTAAAGTTTTGCTGAGCATGACCCGGCCCATCAGAACAAAACCCAGTTTCCCCCTAAGTTAGTCTCTCCCATCAGGAAGCTTCAGTAAGCCTCTTATCCTTGTCTATCAGAGGGCAGACAGACTGAAAACCACAGTCACAGAAAACTAACCAATCTGATTACATGGACCACAGCCTTGTCTAACTCGAGGAAACTATGAGCCATACCGCCATGTAAGGCCACCCAAGACAGACAGGTCATGGTGGAGAGTTCTGACAAAACGTGGTCCACTAGAGAAGGGAATGGCAAACCACTTCAGAATTCTTGCCTTGAGAAACCTATGAAAAGGCAAAAAGATAGGACACTGAAAGATGAACTCCCTAGGTTGGTAGGTGCCCAATATACTACTGGAGATCAGTGGAGAAATACTCCAGGAAGAATGAAGAGACAGAGCCAAAGCAAAACAACACCCAATTGTGGATATGACTGGTGATGGAAATAAAGAAAGATGCTGTAGAGGGCAATATTGTATAGGAACCTGAATATTAGCTCCATGAATCAAGGCAAATTGAAAGTGGTCAAACAGGAGATGGCAAGAGTGAACGTCTGCATTTTAGGAATCAGCTAACTAAAATGGACTCGAATGGGTGAATTTAACTCAGATGATTGTTATATCTACTACTGTGGGCAAGAATCCCTTAGAAGAAATGGCGTAGCCATCATAGTCAACAAAAGAGTCCGAAATGTAGTACTTGGATACAAACTCAAAAATGACAGAATGATCTCTGTTCGTTTCCAAGGCAAACCATTCAATATCCCAGTAATCCAAGTCTATGCCCTGACCAATAATGCTGAAGAGGCTGAAGTTGAACAGTTCTGTGAAGACCTACAAGACCTTCTAGCACTAACACCACAAAAAGATGTCCTTTTCATTATAGGGGACTGGAATGCAAAAGTAGGAAGTCAAGATATACCTGGAATAACAGGCAAATTTGGCCTCGGAGTACAGAATGAATCAGAGCAAAGGCTAATAGAGTTTTGCCAAGAGAATGCACTGGTCTTAGCAAACACCCTTTTTCAACAACACAAGAGAAGACTCTACACATGGACATCACTATGGTAAATACCAAAGTCGGATTGATTATATTCTTTGCAGCCAAAGATGGAGAAGCTCTATGCAGTCAGCAAAAGCAAGATTGGGAATGGACCGTGGTTCAGATCATGATAGTCCTATCAAATATAAATACATTCATTTTTCTTCTTTCTACCAGTGTCCAAGATTACTTGGAGAATGTTTAATAGTGGGAAAAGTAGTGATTATCCTAATACTATTCTCAATATGAAAGAGAGTGGATCTAGCTAAATGTTTTCCATTCAGTTCAGTTCAGCCGCTCAGTCGTGTCCGACACTTTGCGACCCCATGAATCGCAGCACGCCAGGCCTCCTTATCCATCACCAACTCCCGGAGTTCACTCAGACTCACATCCATTGAGTCAGTGATGCAATCCAGCCATCTCATCATCCGTCATCCCCTTCTCCTCCTGCCCCCAATCCCTCCCAGCATCAGAGTCTTTTCCAATGAGTCAACTCTTCACATGAGGTGCCCAAAGTACTGAAGTTTCGGCTTTAGCATCATTCCTTCCAAAGAAAACCCAGGACTGATCTCCTTTAAAATGGACTGGTTGGATCTCCTTGCAGTCCAAGGGACTCTCAAGAGTCTTCT
>NW_011495024.1:4475321-4476507 GCF_000754665.1 Bison bison bison | reverse complement strand
ACAGGTTCAAAAGCATCAATTCTTTGGTGCTCAGTTTTCTTCACAGTCCAACTCTCACATCCATACATGACCACTGGAAAAACCATAACCTTGACTAGACGGACCTTTGTTGGCAAAGTAATGTCTCTGCTTTTGAACATGCTATCTAGGTTGGTCATAACTTTCCTTCCAAGGAGTAAGTGTCTTTTAATTTCATGGCTGCAGTCACCATCTGCAGTGATTTTGGAGCCCAAAAAATAAAGTCTGACACTGTTTCCACTGTTTCCCCATCTATTTCACATGAAGTGTTGGGACCAGATGCCCCGATCTTCGTTTTCTGAATGTTGAGCTTTAAGCCAAATTTTTCACTCTCCTCTTTCACTTTCACCAAGAGGCTTTTTAGTTCCTCTTCACTTTCTGCCATAAGGGTGGTGTCATCTGCATTTCTGAGGTTATTGATATTTCTCCCAGCAATCTTGATTCCAGCTTGTGCTTCTTCCAGCCCAGCGTTTCTCATGATGTACTCTGCATATAAGTTAAATAAGCAGGGTGACAATATGCAGCCTTGACATATTCCTTTTCTTATTTGGAACCAGTCTGTTGTTCCATGTCCAGATCTAACTGTTGCCTCCTGACCTGCATACAGGTTTCTCAAGAGGCAGATCAGCTGTTCTGGTGTTCCCACCTCTTTCAAAATTTTCCCCAGTTTATTGTGATCCACACAGTCAAAGGCTTTGGCATAGTCAATAAAGCAGAAATAAATGTTTTTCTGGAACTCTCTTGCTTTTTCCATGATCCAGCAGATGTTGACAGTTTGATCTCTGGTTCCTCTGCCTTTTCTAAAACGAACTTGAACATCTGGAAGTTCACGGTTCATGTATTGCTGAAACCTGGCTTGGAGAATTTTGAACATTACTTTATTAGCATGTGAGATGAGTGCAAATATGTGGTAGTTTGAGCATTCTTTGGCATTGCCTTTCTTTGGGATTGGAATGAAAACTGACCTTTTCCAGTCCTGTGGCCACTGTCTGAGTTTTCCAAATTTGCTGACATATTGAGTGAAGCACTTTCACAGCATCAACTTTCAGGATTTGGAATAGCTCAACTGGAATTCCATCACCTCCACTAGCTTTGTTCGTAGTGATGCTTTCTAAGGCCCACTTGACTTCACATTCCAGGATGTCTGGCTCTAGGTCAGTGATCACAT
>NW_011495024.1:4474632-4475221 GCF_000754665.1 Bison bison bison | reverse complement strand
GTACAGTTCTTCTGTGTATTCTTGCCACCTCTTCTTAATATCTTCTGCTTCTGTTAGCTCCATACCATTTCTGTCCTTTATCGAGCCCATCTTTGCATGAAATGTTCCTTTGGTATCTCTAATTTTCTTGAAGAGATCTCTAATCTTTCCCATTCTGTTGTTTTCCTCTATTTCTTTGCATTGGTGGCTGAGGAAGCCTTTCTTATCTCTTCTTGCTATTCTTTGGACTTCTGCAGTCAGATGCTTATATCTTTCCTTTTCTCCTTTGCTTTTCGCTTCTCTTCTTTTCACAGCTATTTGTAAGGCCTCCCCAGACAGCCATTTTGCTTTTTTGCATTTCTTTTCCATGGGGATAGTCTTGATCCCTGTCTCCTGTACAGTGTCACAAACCTCATTCAGTAGTTCATCAGCACTCTATCTATCAGATCTAGGCCCTTAAATCTATTTCTCACTTCTACTGCATAATCATAAGGGATTTGATTTAGGTCATACCTGAATGGTCCAGTGGTTTTCCCTACTTTCTTCAATTTAAGTCTGAATTTGGTAATAAGGAGTTCATGATCTGAGCCACAGTCAGCTCCTGGTCTTG
>NW_011495024.1:4433109-4474373 GCF_000754665.1 Bison bison bison | reverse complement strand
TGTATAGAGCTTCTCCATCTTTGGCTTCAAAGAATATAATCAATCTGATTTTGGTGTTGACCATCTGGTGATGTCCATGTGTAGAGTCTTCTCTTGTGTTGGTGGAAGAAGATTTTAATTAATTTCCATTAATGTTTGAAGTAGGTTTTTGGTGCATAATGTTAACCAGGTCAAGGAAGTTATTTTATCAACCAAGCTTTGTAAGAGGTTTTTATTTAATCAAAAGTATGTTTTGAAACTTTCTAATTTTTTTCCCTACAGTAAAAGTTATCTGATTTATAAATAGAAATAAGAAGCCAAGCAGAAAGTGATAACTAAGAAGATAGTATCCTAAGCTGAACTGTTATCATCCTATGTGTCTGTGGAATCAACAAATTATAAATTTGTTAAAATTAGATCCAAGCGATATCAGAAGAGCATTGATATAAACCCAGCAGTCCATGGTGCTTTTCTTCCTGAGGTAATTGTGGCTTAAGGTCAAGAATCTATGAAGCTGAGAAGATTTCATTTAAGAGGATGGGAAATTGAGCTCAACATTTAGTAATTTCTATGGCCCTTGAGAGAAGACACAAAAACAAAGATAGAATTCCAGTTATGAATTCTGATGGGACTATATTACAGTTGTATAATGAATTCGAAATAGATAAGCCTTCAAAAAAACTGATACCCAGCATCAAACAGCTCAGTCTCCACATTTGATAGGCTTCCCTTACTCTATCTTACGGCCAGAGGGTTTTGTAAAAAATCACCTAAAGGAATATAGTATCATCCAAAGTCTCAAATTACCTGTTTAATTTTTATATACAGTATCAGAAAACATCAACAAATATACAAGAATGCCAGAAGATAGAATAAAATGAGTGAAGATATCAAAAACCACAGATCTGTTAGGTTATACACATACTGGAGTTCTCATACACACCATTTAAGATAAATGGAGTTACTTTCTTTTGCTTAAAAAAATAATTGCAAAGGTCGGAAAGTTCAGCACAAGACTAGAATCTTTAATAAAGTGAATTAAATAGTCATGTGAAGATTTCAGAACTAAAATACAGTAATTGACAGTTGGAATTTAATATAGGTTTACAGCATATTAGAAGCAGCAAAAGAGAAAATCAGGGTCTTTCCTGGTTGCTCAGTGGTAAAGAATCCGTCTGCCCATTCAGGAGACACAGGTTCGATCCTCGATCCGGAAAGATCCCACATGCCGCAGAGCGACTAAGCCCTTGCACGACTATTGAGCCTGTTCTCTAGAACCCTGCAGTCACTGCTGCTGAGGCCTATGTGCCCTGGAGCCTGTGCTCTGCAACAGGAAATGACCACAATGAGAATCCTGAAAACTGCAACTAAAAAGTAGCCCTTGCTCATCCTAACTAGAGAAAAGCTGCTTAGCACCAAGACCCAGCACACCTAAAAAATAAATGAATTAATTAAATTATTTTAAAAGACAACGTCAGTTAAGAGGATGACTATTCATTGGAAGTATTCAAACTGAAGCGTAGGAAAAAATGACAGAGCAAAAAGATAAAAACGTACAATATAAAATATGTAAGTATATACTGCTGCTGCTGCTGAGTCGCTTCAGTAGTGTCCGACTCTGTGCGACCCCATAGACGGCAGCCCACCAGGCTCCCCCGTCCCTGAGATTCTCCAGGCAAGAACACTGGAGTGAGTTGCCATTTCCTTCTCCAATGCATGAAAGTGAAAAGTGAAAGGGAAGTCGTTCAGTCGTGTCCGACTCTTAGGACCCCATGGACTGCAGCCCACCAGGCTCCTCCGTCCATGGGATTTTGCAGGCAAGAGTACTGGAGTGGGGTGCCATTGCCTTCTCCGAAATATATACTATGTTATACCAAAAGACATGACATAGTTATATTAATATCAAAAAATCTGAACTTAAAAATAAGAACATTCAAAATAGTGAAGGATATTTCGTTATGATAAATAGGTTGAAGTATTATTATAACAAATTATTATAACACAGAGTTATAATAATTACAAATGTGTATGTCTCTAACAATATAATGTATAAGATATTTTTAATTAATTTATTTTTTAATTGAAGGATAATTGCTTTACAGAATTTTGTTGTTTTCCATCAAACCTCAACATGAATATTTAAGATTTTTTTAAGAAATATCTTTCGAGATTTTTTTTAACCTTAAGATATTGAAAGCTTATATTGTCAAACTTAAAAGGAGAAACAGATAAATCTAAATTCATACTTGGAGAATTTAATAAATGCCTTTCTAATAAAACTTATAAAATAATAAAACAATAAAAATGATAAAACATTCAGAAAAAATATTTTTAATAAAAAGCAAGAGAGTTACAGAAAAACATCTATTTCTGCTTTATTGACTATGCCAAAGCCTTTGACTGTGTGGATCACAATAAACTGGGGAAAATTCTGAAAGAGATAGGAATACCAGACCACCTCACCTGCCTCTTGAGAAACCTATATGCAGGTTAGAAAGCAATAGTTAGAACTGGGCATGGAACAACAGACTGGTTCCAAATAGGAAAAGGAGTATGTCAAGGCTGAATATTGTCACCCTGCTTATTTAACTTATATGCAGAGTACATCATGATAAATGCTGGGCTGGAAGAAGCATAAGCTGGTATCAAGATTGCCAGGAGAAATATCAATAACCTCAGATATGCAGATGACACCACCCTTATGGCAGAAAATGAAGAGGAACTAAAAAGCCTCTTGATGAAAGTGAAAGAGGAGAGTGAAAAAGTTGGCTTAAAGCTCAACATTCAGAAAACGAAGATCATGGCATCTGGTCCCATCACTTCATAGGAAATAGATGGGGAAACAGTGGAAACAGTGTCAGTATCAGTGGGAACAGTATTTTGGGGAGCTCCAAAATCACTGCAGATGGTGACTGCAGCCATGAAATTAAAAGACGCTTACTCCTTGGAAGAAAAGTTATGACCAACCTAGACAGCATATTCAAAAGCAGAGACATACTTTGCCACAAAGGTCCATCTAGTCGAGGCTATGGTTTTTCCAGTGGTCATGTATGGATGTGAGAGTTGGACTGTGAAGAAAGCTGAGGCCGAAGAATTGATGTTTTTGAACTGTGGTGCTGGAGAAGACTCTTGAGAGTCCCTTGGACTGCAAGGAGATCCAACCAGTCCATTCTAAAGGAGATCAATCCTGGGTGTTCTTTGGAAGGAATGATGCTGAAGTTGAAACTCCAGTACTTTGGCCACCTCATGCAAAGAGGTGACTATTAGAAAAGACTTTGATGCTGGGAGGGATTGGGGGCAGGAGGAGAAGGGGACGACAGAGGATGAGATGGCTGGATGGCATCACCGACTCAATGGACGTGAGTTTGAGTGAACTCCAGTAGATGGTGATGGACAGGGAGGCCTGGCGTGCTGCAATTCATGTGGTCGCAGAGAGTCGGACACGACTGAGCGACTGAACTGAACTGAACTGAAGTTATTAGTAGCAATATACACATATCTGACCTATTTAACAAAAATTATCATTATGCAGTGGCACCCCACTCCAGTACTCTTGCCTGGGGAATCCCATGGATGGAGGAGCCTGGTAGGCTGCAGTCCATGGGGTCGCTAGAGTCGGACGCAACTGAGCAACTTCCCTTTCACTTTTAACTTTCATGCATTGGAGAAGGAAATGGCAACCCACTCCAGTGTTCTTGCCTGGAGAATCCCAGGGACGGGGCAGCCTGGTGGGCTGCCGTCTATGGAGTCGCACAGAGTCGGACACGACTGAAGTGACTTAGCAGCAACATCACGCCCAGGGATGAAAGAATACATACTACTTTCAAGTGCACATAAAACATTTACCACAATTTATTATTTGCTGGACTGTAAATAATTCTCTATTATTTCAGTCATACAAAGTATGGTTTCAGTTATATATAATTAAACTGGAAATAGACAACCATAGATTATGGGACACTCCTGGGGCTTGGAAATTAAACATATACTTTTATATATCTCATGAGTGAAAGATAAATCATTGAATGATTTATCATTAAAATTGATAAAATATTTTTAACTGAGTGATTTTGGAACAACATGCCAAAACATGTATGATGCAGCTTAGCATTTCTATATAGAGAACATTTATATCTTGAAATGTATAGAATAGAAACACAAAACATATTATAATTAATGATTTAAGTATGTTTTTCAAGAAGGTAGAAAAAGAACAGCAAGAATCTACTAGATGACAAAAAATAAAAAAAGTGAGAGCAGATACAATGATGCAGAATACCAGCTGAGAAAATTAATAAAATCTAAAGATGGTTCTTCGAAAAGACTAAAAAATTGCATAAGACCTTGGCAAGAGAAAAATGAGAAAACAGAGATCACCAATATCAGAAATGAAAAACTAGGCATCACTATGTACCGTAGACACAATAAAAGAATACGGATTATTATAATAGCACTTAACTTACATAAATTTAAACTTTGAAATAATAGAGAAAACTTATATCTGACACCAGGAGAATAAAAAATATAAATATATATGCATCTGTCAATTAAATGGATATGTAATTTAAAACTGTCTCAGAGAAATATTCAGACTCAGATGGCTTCATTATCAATCTTAAAAATTTTCTTCCAGACAATATAAAAAGAAGAAATATTTACCCACTTGTTTTAGGGGACAACACAGTATGTATAACCAGATTATATTGGTATTTCAATCCCAGTTTGTAATTGGGTTATGTTCCTTATACTCAAATATCTGGAAGTGAGAACAAATCATACTCCTAGGCTTAATACAATTTTTAGTCAACAGTTAATATAGCACAACTAATGTGAAGCACAACACTTGAAAATCACTAGTTTCTCCTGAAGCAGAATACACATTGTTTTGATGTTTTTGTCTATTTCTCCTTTTTTGTTTCCCTTATTACTGGAAAGAGAGGGAAGACATTTCAAAAGCAATACAGATAATGAATAGGAACAGAAAATGCTAAGTAATTAGTTTTCAAACAGTATAGACAAATAGGTAACAACATTTAATATATTATTATCCATTAAAAGCACCATCTAACACCTCTCTGTCTCTCTCTGTATACTCTCTCTCTCTCTCTCTCCCCCTGTATATATATATATATATATATATATATATATATATATATATATATGTATACATACACACACACACACACACACAAAATAGGACACAAAATTTCTGTTGTTATTTTACTGATTATCCATGTCAATTTGATCCATGGAATGAGAGGAATATAGAAAACTTTGCAATCAATAAATCTATACTTCTAAATGTGGCAAGCAATCTGAATAAGTACATCCTTTTATGAATTTTTCTAAACATACATTTTTGGTGGACCTGTTTAAAATATGAAAGGTAACATGATGATTTTCCTTGATATTTAATTTTTTAGAGATGTTAGCTATTTTCCAAGATTGCACTTTTTGACGTATGAGACAAATTCACTGGAGTTTTACAATATTATTCAGAGATTAGAGCTTACCTACAGTAAATTTTATTACAGAATGAAAGCATAACTAATAAATACCAAAAACTCAAAAAGATGTTAACAAGTAACCAAGGCTATATCAGTTGCATATCAGTAAATTCAGTAGGCATTATTATTAATTCACCTAGAAATAAAATTGATGTCTATTTTTAAATATTTGATTTCAAAAAAATGTCCATGGTTATATGAGATGTCAATACTTATATGAAATGTCAATTCTTACATGAGTGTGTTTGAAGTTGCTAAATTCGAGGTCATTTCTGATACAGCAATAGACAATGAATATAAAATATAATTGTATTAAGTTTTTATGTCACTTTTAGGAGCATTGACCTTTTCTTCTCATATATTTTCATTTGTTCTGATCCTGTTTTGTATTACTCAGTAAGAACACAAACATCATTACAAATTTTGTATTTTTGTTTGGTAAGTGTTTCTTCATTGAGGTTTTTGTATTTTTGTTAAATTCATTTTATATTATTATTTTTTATCACTACTATGGAAAATATTTTTACAATTCTATTTCTAGGTGAATTCCCACATTGGAGGCAGACGCTTTAACCTCTGAGCCACCAGGGAAGCTAATAATGTTCTAGAGACTAGAATTAATAGAAAAGAACTTTTTGATTTATGTACTTGTATTCAGAGTTCTTGCCATTCCTTTACTAATCTAGAAGATTTTTAATGTCTCCTGAATTTTTAAAGCTACAGACATTTTATTAAGAAAGTGCTGTCATTATAACATATTTCTTTTCCTTTTTTATTTGAATCCTTTAGGAAGAATCCAGATGTCTAGCCACTGTTTTCTGGCAATGATCTTACAGTGTGTACATGCATGCATGCTAAGTTGCTTCAGACTCCGTGGACTGTAGGATTTTCCAGGCAAAAATACTGGTAGTGGGTTGCCCTTTCCTCCTCCAGGGATCTTCCCAAGCCAGGTGTTGAGCCTGTGTCTCCTGCCTTGGCAGGTGGATTCCTTGCCACTGCAGCCCCTGGAAGACCCTCATTCGGGTCCCTTCGTGTTACTGAAGCACAGGACCCCGTGATACACTTAAACTAGGGAAAGGCGGAGCTAAAAGGAGTCAGTGCGAAAACCTCTCCCCCACCCACAACAGCAAAACCTTAATCTTTCAAAATACCATCTTGTCATATGAGCACACACTGTGACTGTCTTGCAATCATTTGTAGACCTTGATAAGACAGTTTTGCTGGAGAGGGGAGGCAAGAGAGAAGTGGATTGAAGAAAGTATGGATGGGTATGAGAAAGTTAGTGTGCACATACTGTTAGAAAAGAATTGATAATGAAAGGCAGTGAGAGGAGGTAAAAGAAATAGAGATTATTGATTATTTAGTAAGCTGGTAGGTCTTTATAAGATACAGTAATGGAAGTAACAAAAAAACCCATGTACATAAATTGATCAGTTCATCATAATGGTAGTTACTGACAGGGTTATCAAGATTATAAAATTGTTCCAGAGTTGTTTAAACATTCATTTAGAATTTGATGTGATTCGCTAAGTATACAAGATGGAGTTGGGGGGCAGGGAATTGAAGAAGATGTAAATCTTGTCTTCATAGAAATTAAACCTCAAAGGAAGAGAAAAGACATGAACATACATAGAACAGACAATATACATACCGGAATAAAAACAAAAGACTCAGAAAATATCCCAAACTGAGGAGTTCTACTAATGAGCTTATCTGCATAATTTGTTTTAATAAGCTCATTTTCTTAATGCTGCTCATACTTTTTAGGGATAAAAATGCCATCTTTGCTTAATTGATTATTGTTTTGAAAAAGTAACGTTAATATTCTTGTTCTGGTTGTTTAAAAAAATGATATGTCAACATCCAACACTTCAGGCTATTAGTAACCTACTCTCCTATGTTTGATAATATGTTTTACCACATCATGATACCAGATGCTGTTCACATCCCTACATATATCTAAGTCATTGATGACAACTTCAGAAGCTTCAAAGCAAAAGTGTCACTTTGAAAGACTATTTGGTGAGAGTTGACATGACAAGTCTTAGCCAGTATTTTAGACTGCTTTGATTTAAAATGTTTAAAATAAAAATTCTGGCCAGTATCTATACTAATTACAGTCCTGTAAAAGAAAGATATATATCATTTCAACCTGAAAATTTAAGTGCTGTTATAGACCACATGCCAAAAACCCACCACGTCACCTGGGGGAGCTGAGGAAGACTTAACTGCAAAAGGTCACACTTGATGTGATTCTTGAAGAATGTTACACCAATCCCACATATCTATAGCCCTTTAACACCAGACATGTAGAAAAATCAAGACTGTTCACTCAAAGGAGACATTCTTCTGTGTATTGGTATTTGTACATCACTAAAACAGAAAAGTAATACTTCACTTATTTTACTCACAAGATACTAAAAGTACTCTAAATAAGATATCATGTATGTTATATTTATTGTCTTTGCAATATTGTTATACCTTTTCTAAAATGGCATAGATTCAAATTATAAAAATAATATTAAAAAGTGGAAAATAGTGTTACAAGCCAGCTTAAGACATACTCATTTTCAGTCATATTGTCCACCATCAAAAGGTAAACTGCACATTAAAATTTATTAGAGTTTATTTGAATAAATATCTATTCAAATTGGTCAGTATCAGACCTAAAGTGGTTGAGACTCCATTGATAGGAGACTGTTGTTCAATCACTAAGTCATGTCCAACTCTTTGTAAACCTCACGGACTGTAGCACACCAGGCTTCCCTCCTGGAGTTTGCTCAAACTCATATCTGTTGAGTCAGTGATGCCATCTAACCATCTCATCCTCTGTTGCCCTCTTCTCTTCCTGCCCTCAATGTTTCCCAGCACTAGGGTCTTTTCCAGTGACTCAGCTCTTCAGATCAGGTGGCCAGCATATAAGAGCTTTAACTTCAGCATCAGTCCTTCCAATGAATATTCAGGGTTGATTTCCTTTAGGATTAACTGCTTGATATAGGGGACAGATTTTTATAAAGAAAAGATAAAAGCAGTCTACAGCCCTACCACCCTGAATGTGCCCAATCTCATCTGATCTTGGAAGCTAAGCAAGGTCAAGCCTGGTTAGGCCTGGTTAGTGCTTGGATGGGAGAAAAGACACAAGCAAATTAAGGCAATATATTTATTTGGTTATAGCTTTATCAGTTGCCTTATTTAGAAAGCCTAATTGTCTATTTGTGATTCGTCATTTTGAAGTTTCATTTTCTCAGGTTTAAGTGCATTGATCTAGCATACATTAATTTACATAGTCTGTGAAGCATTAGGGCCATCTCTGTCTAATGTCCTCCTTGTTTAATTACTTAACAACACTCAACTGTTACCCTGCATTTAAAAAATAAATTGATAAAAACAGTGCATTGGTAATTTTAAGTACGCGTCTCTATCCTCAATCTAAATATTCTAAAGGATCATTCCTAAAAGAGATACACACAGTGCTCCTTTGTTTAGGGTGGGGGAGTGAGAACAGAAGTAAGCCATCTTAATTACTCACCCTGCCTAGAATACAATTAAAATTCACATAAAGCAAACTACTAAGTCCACTTGTAAAAAATATACTATTTCTATTGGGAAGCAAAGGTAATTGAAATAATCTGAATGGAATTGAGATTAAGAATGTGGTAGTAAAGACTTCCTCAGTGATCAGTGCAAAGAAATAGAGGAAAACAATAGAACGGAGAAGACTAGAGATCTCTTCAAGAAAATTAGAGATACCAAGGGAACATTTCCTGCAAAGATGGACACAATAAAGGACAGAAATGGTATGGACCTAACAGAAGCAGAAGATATTAAGAAGAGATGGCAAGAATATATAGAAGAACTATACAAAAAAGATCTTCATGACCCAGATAATCATGATGGTGTGATCACTCACCTAGAGCCAGACATCCTGGAATGTGAAGTCAAGTGGGCCTTAGGAAGCATCACTATGAACAAAGCTAGTGGAGGTGATGGAATTTCAGTTGAGCTATTTCAAATGCTAAAAGATGATGCTGTGAAAGTGCTGCACTCAATATGCCAGCAAAATTGGAAAACACAGCAGTGGCTACAGAACTGGAAAAGGTCAGTTTTCATTCCAATCCCAAAGAAAGGCAATGCCAGGGAATGCTCAAACTACCACACAGTTGCACTCATCTCGCACACTAGCAAAGTAATGCTCAGAATTCTCCAAGCCAGGCTTCAACAATACGTGAGCTGTGAACTACTAGATGTTCAAGCTGGTTCTAGGAAAGGCAGAGGAACCAGAGAACAAATTGCCAACGTCTGCTGGATGATCGAAAAAGCAAGAAAGTTCCAGAAAAATATCAATATCTGCTTTATTGCCCATGCCAAAGCCTTTGACTGTGTGGATCACAGTAAACTGTGGAAAATTCTTGCAGAGATGGGACTACCAGACCACCTGATCTGCCTCTTGAGAAATCTGTACGCAGGTCAGGAAGCAACAATCAGAACTGGACATGGAATAACAGACTGGTTCCAAATAGGAAAAGGAGTACGTCAAGGCTGTATATTGTCACCCTGCTTATTTAACTTATATGCAGATACATTATGAGAAGCGCTAGGCTGGATGAGCACAAGCTGGAATCAAGATTGCCAGGAGAAATATCAATAATCTCAGATATGCAGATGACAACACCCTTATGGCAGAAAGTGAAGAGGAACTAAAGAGCCTCTTGATGAAAGTGAAAGAGGAGAGTGAAAAACTTGGCTTAAAGCTCAACAATCAGAAAACTAAGATCATGGCATCTGGTCCCATCACTTCAGGGAAATAGTTGGGGAAACAGTGAAAACAGTGGCAGATTATATTTTTTGAGGCTCCAAAATCACTGCAGATGGTAACTGCAGCCATGAACCTAAAAGACACTTACTCCTTGGAAGGAATGTTATGACCAACCTAGACAGCATATTAAAAACCATAGGCATTACTTTGCCAAGAAAGGTCCATCTAATCAAAGCTATGGTTCTTCCAGTGATCATGTATGGATGTGAGAGTTGGACTATAAAGAAAGCTGAGCACCGAAGTATTGATGCTTTTGAACTGTGGTGTTGGAACAAACTCTTGAGAGTCCCTTGGAGTGCAAGGAGATCCAGCCAGTCCATTTTAAAGGAAATCAGTCCTAAATATTCATTGGAAGGACTGATGTTGAAGCTGAAACTCCAATACTTTGGCCACATGGTGAGAATAGCTGACTCATTTGAAAAGACCCTGATACTGGGAAAGATTGAAGGGGGGAGGAGAAGGGGATGACAGAGGATGAGATGGTTGGATGGCATCACTGACTCAATGGACATGAGTTTGAGTAAACTCCAGGAGTTGATGATGGACATAGAGGCCTAGCGTGCTGCAGTCCATGGGGTCACAGAGTCGGACATGACTGAGTGACTGAACTGAACTGAACTGAGTATTTCAGTAGCATTGATTTAGCCATAATGTTCCTGACTCCACTGGAAAAAATATGCCTAAAATACATGAACGCAAATGTACAACTTATTGTTCACCTCGTTTGTACACTCTTTACAGGTAGGGCCCTTGTCTTATTGATCTGTTTTGTGTCAGAGATCCTTTGCAGTCAATATTGGACTGCATGAATATAGACTGTCTCCTAGACGTTTTTTGAGAGTCTTTCTCTGTCAAATCTTTAGATGTTAAAGAGAAAGCAAATCAAGTCACAGTGAGTGCCTTAAGGCAAGAATTGTATTATATTAACGTTTGATTCTCTAGCACAGAGCTGTATATAAGTTGTCATTAAATAATGGATAAATGAATTAATTAAATGTGCAGATGTTGAGAGATCATACTCATAACTTTTACATTTTTATTGTTGTAGTTGTTGTTTTAGTATCTAGGAAACACTTTAGTTTCATTTAATTCCAGATTTTTAAGATTTTGTATTTTCTTTGTGTGATATGTGATCACTTCCTGATAACTAAGCTCTTTCATGATGTATACAAGGAAAACAGTCATGGTTCTGCCATTAACTGGTAATACAGTCATAGACAAATGCCTAATTATTTTGGCTCATCAATTATGTAATTCTGATTCTTAAAAAATAAGGATAGGTGAAGTAGGGCAGAATATCAGTATGATGATTTCTTTGATAATTTCTCCTTGAGGATTTTGATAGATATGTTGTCTTTTTCAGTTGATTTTAGTGTGTATAGTAATAATAAAATGTTTATGTAGTAATGACAGTCTTAAATATTCAGAATGCTCTTGCATATACATGTGTGTATATATATATATATATATATATCATTTTATACTTAAACAAAAAAAGCCTGTGAAGTATTTAGTATTATACTATTGTTATGTCCATTTTATACTGAGGATATTGAGGCCCAGAAAGGGCATGTGGCTTGCCAAGTATGAAGGGCACTCAAGCTTGGGCACCCCAATCCACACCTGTTTGCACATTTCTTTTAACTACACCATGTGATTCTTCAAAAATGAGCTTTGGCAAAATCAAAGTCGATATGAGTGTATCCTTTCCACTTAAAATTATTTTTTTTATTTTATTTTATTTTTAAACTTTACAATATTGTATTAGTTTTGCCAAACATCAAAATGAATCTGCCACAGGTATACCCGCGTTCCCCATCCTGAACCCTCCTCCCTCCTCCCTCCCCATACCCTGCCTCTGGGTCGTCCCAGTGCACCAGCCCCAAGCATCCAGTATCGTGCATCGAACCTGGACTGGCGACTCATTTCATACATGATATTATACGTGTTTCAGTGCCATTCTCCCAAATCTCCCCACCCTCTCCCTCTCCCACAGAGTCCATAAGACTGATCTATACATCAGTGTCTCTTTTGCTGTCTCGTAGAAAGTGTTTATATTTTTGTCTTCCTCATTTTTTCATATCAATTATGAAGAAATAACACAGTGTATTATAATGAACAAGTAATCTCTAGGCCCATGTGGATCTTTAATAAGATTTATTTCATTTTATTTATTTTTCTTCTTGCATTCTTTTTCCTTTTTAATATACTTTTGCAGGAATGGTCAGGGGACCTTTTATTAAGGTGGTAATTTAAATGACAATATACTAGTAGATAGATCTTACATCAGAGGTTGGAAAATATTTTTTGGAAAATAATATAGAAAAGCCTGGAGATAGATGATTGCCTAGGGTTTTTTTGTTTCTTTGTTTTTCCCCAAATGCTTTTACAAACTTTCTAAGTCAGAGATTTGCCTTAAAAGCTATTTGCCATTTTATAAATATTGATTTTTCACAGCATTTGCTAAATATTTTAAATATTGTCTATAGATTTTAATATAAACTGACAAAATAGCAATAAAAAATAATGTTTATGCTGAGTCCCATAGTATGAAACTGTACTTACTAGTGAGGAGAAGGGGGTGACAGAGGATGAGATGGTTGGATAGCATCACTGACTCAATGGACATGAGTTTGAGCAAACTCCAGGAGATAGTGGAAGACAGGGGAGCCTGGTGTACTAAGGTTCATGGGGTCACAAAGAGTAGGATATGACTTAGCAACTGAACAACAACTCTGTAATGAGATATTTGTTATAACTTTTCTCTGATTAATTTTACTGACCTTGCATTCTTTCACCAAATTCACAAATATTTCTTTATCATATACAATCTTCTTGGAAAGTAGAAATAATTCAAGTGGCTGGTAGCTGCTGAAAAAAGCAAAAAAAAAAAAAAAACAACCACATCTATAAATAATCATATATCCCAAAAGCAAATCCAAAATGTCCTATCTAGGTACAGTTCAGAGAGCATTATTTTTTCAGGCTAAAGTTTGGTCTTGTCCATTGTTAAACGTGGTTTACTTTCCACATTCTGTTAGACATTGGTGTACCTTCTGCACTCCCTGACCTCTGGTAACTTGTGTTATCAGGCAAGAGGAAATAAAGTGATTAATATTCATGAACACCATTGCAAAGTTAGAAAAGCTAAGGAATAGTGTTAGTCATTGACATGTAACATTTCTCAAAGTAAACCATGGAATAAAATGAATTTCTTTAAGCATGAAGTCAGATGTCTGCTTAAAATATATCTTTGGCCACGTTGGAATACCTTACCAGCAGATTTATCTGAACTAAGTTTTTGCTTCATCATATCTTATGGCAGAAATTCTTAATTGATTCTCATTTACCTATTTCTATGAATAAGTGTGTTGCACATAAACATTCTTAGTTTAAAATTTGGGGATCATATTTCTAACTTTCTTTCTGTTCTAATAGCTATAAGTCATATTTCTAACATCTTTCTACTCTAAAATTCTAATATTTTATTAATTATATATGCCAGACAGACATTGTTTAAAGATATTTATGGAATTATCTTTATAAAGAATCATGGTAAGTATATGATTTATCTATATGCCTCATACTTTAATATTCTCAAATTAGATATAGATGTTCTCAAATTATTTTTTACATTTAAACCTTGAGTATCTTATGCCTTAATAAAAAGATTACAAATTTCAGAAAATACATCATGAGACTCATATGTTTAATGAATATCTTCCAGAAGACTTTTTTTTTTAATCATGTTCTGAAATAAAAGAGCAAAAACTGAAAGGAAAACAAGTACTCAAGAACCAGCTTTGTACAAAACTTATTTTAAATTGCATTACGTGAAAAAAGAATTATTTCTGAAGAGCAGCAGATGAAAAAAACAATTAAAACTAGAAATCCGAAGACAAAAATGACTTCAAGAAAAACACAGGATTTCTCTTATGATACCGTCTAGGGGTCACACAGAGTCACCACTGAAGCGACGTAGCAGCAGTAGCAGCAGCAGAGGGGAAGAGGCTGTTAAGAAACACAAAAGGCTAATTATAATGTTTAGTTAAGAGGAATGATTATCAGCAAAAGTGGAAACAGGGGAGGGTGGGAGGATTATAGCAATGTAAATTGAATCACACAATGTAGGCATTCAACAGAATTCATTTTATCCTGCTCAGAGCAATCAAAGAGTAAACAGAAAGCAAAAAATTCTTCTAGAGCTTTTAGACACACAGAATTAGAAAACAAAACAGTCAGAACTCAGCTGCCAGCTTGCATAAAGGTAGGACTCCAGTCAGTGAGGAAATGACTGCATGGGAGGAAAGCTTAGCTCTGCTCTTTTCTTTGTGGGTGTTCTTTTAGTTTGGGGAGGGATAAGCCAGAACTTTGGGGAACTTTTTAAAAGACAAGAGTAATCCCACTAACTACATTTTCATTGAGCTACTTATTGTCTATATTGTTTTAGGGTTAATAATTGGAGGTATCATTTTACTTATGATTTTTATTTTATTTTTTTTAATTTCTCAGTAACTTCTTTATTAATATAGCTATATCCCTAATCACTTACAAGGTACTTATCATGTGAGATTTAAGATGAAAGTAATTATTGACCTGAAAGAATAAAATTTTTAGATGGAAGGGCAAGGTTGAATTTCCCTAAAACTTGAAATAATAGTTGCAGCCTGGTAAAAGTTGGGGAGGTGGAGTTTCTACATCCTCTAAACTCCATTATAAGTAGGAAGAGGAAAGTCACATGCATAAGGGGCATGTACTCTGTACATACAGAGTACATTGGTTTATGCCTTGCCTTCGTAGTTGCTCAGTCCTATCTGACTCTTTGCAACCCCACGGGCTGTAGCCCACCAGGCTCCTCTGTCCATGGAATTCTCCAGGCAAGAATACTAGAGTGGGCAGCCATTCCCTTCTTCTGGGGATCTTCCCCACCCAGGGATCAAACCTGTGTCTCTTGCATTGCAGGCAGATTCTTTACCATCTGAATCACTAGGGAAGCCCCACATTGGTTCATGTTGGGGCCCTAATGCCCTTAAATAGGAAAAGGAATCCCCATCACAGCCCTCCTTTCTACAGATTTCAAGACTTGAGAGTTTTTGATTCAAAGGAAACAACATAAAGAAGTAGGAATATAAACCGCTCCACATTCCCATTTCTTCCACCTAAGTCTGATGTTTTCTTTTTTCAGCTTCTTAGGTAAGCAATCACTCTTGCAAATCTTTTTATTTGTTTTTAACAAGTAAAATAGATATACAGGCCCTAGAGATGCATCAATTGCCACCTTGAATAACACGTGAACTCCAGGTCTTTACAATAGCCATTCCCTTCTCCAGGGGATCGTCCTAATCCAGAGATCAAACCCAGGTCTCCTGCATTGCAGGTGGAGTCTTTACCATCTGAGCGACCAGGACTCCCATAATTATTCCTGCAGATATAGTCAAGTGACTATTCATGCACTTGGCCTGTGGCCCTTGATCACATAGAATCTTAGGGCAGATATGCTGCTTTTTGTGGTGAGGAAGTTAAACTGTACCTGAGCGTGCAGACACACTAGAATCTCCTATTCCTAAAAGCCTGAAAAGAAGATTCTACTCTTTCTCCTCATTGGTCCAGAAATTAGCAGAACATGTCTGTTTCTTTTTTTTAATGATTCTTTTATGTCTAAACAAATCATATATATTTGTGAAATAAAATTTGAAATAAAATTCATATTTTGGGGGAATACAAGAAAAATGCAAACAAAAAAGTCTGTGCCCTTTGGCCTCCTCTCTTCCCCCACTGTGCATTGTGTATCTACATTATGCATGGACCAAACCTTCCCCATGGGCAGAAATACCCTCTCAACCATAAAGAGAAACGTTCTTCTAGCATCAGTGAGACAGCTCCTTAAAGATCATATTCCTTCTTGATCTCGCAAAGGGCCACAATGATGCTTAAATCTGAATTATACAAACTGTCCATAAAACATTATTTGATATACAGCCGTCTGTCTCAAAAAACTTATATAACTGTGCCTTGATTTCTAAGGGGCAAAACAGTTCTCAGAGATCTCTGAAATGCTTTTCCCCAGGTTATAATCCTCAAATTTGGCTTGAATAAAGTTTTCCGTTTCTTTCTTAGACAAACTGATGAATTTTCATCAAGGTATTAAATTTTAGTCCAACTAATAGATACTAAATTCCCATTTAGTGTCAAACATTGAACTAATTGGTCTGTGGTATAAAAAGATAAACATTGCATCATCCTTAGTTTCAAGGATCTCATCATATGTGGAAAGCATAGAAATAATGGTAGCATACCATTGTTTCAACATCTGTGTGAGCCTAGCTCCAGTGGTCACTGGACCCTGCAATGTCAGTATCATTCTCCCTACATTAAAGATAAGGTCACCGAGGAACAGAAAAATAAATAACTTTTGCAAAGTCACATAGCACATGGCTGAACAGTATTTCAAGTCTCGGTGCTATGTCACACTTTGCATAACAGTCTCTGTCATTGCCTTGATACTAAGTCATTGTTCAGCCCTCGTCCTTAAAATCCAACAATCCTAAGTCCTTTATCATTTCTGCTTTGTTGTTATGGTGTCTGTACTTTCTCGTGCATCTATTCAATCATTACTGATTGTCTATATGATTGAGTAATAATTTTGAGTTATATTGAATGCCTGAGAGCTCTCAATGATTCCCTTTAGCGTCCTCCATTTTTCAGCAAAACAGAGAAAAACTTCCTGAATCCTAGTAAAATTTAAACCCTCCTCTAACCCTGGTACATACCACGTATGCTCTCTGAAGCTGAAGTGTTCTGAAGATATTTAGGAGGGACTGAGGTGTGAGGAACAGAAAAAGTAAAAATATTGAAATACTGCTAGAAAACATAACATTTTATTCAGAGAACTGTTGCTACTGCTATTGACATTTTCAGATGGAGCCTCAGGCTTTGACAGTGACAAATGGTCTATATTGTTAGTTCAGGTTATAAAGTCAACAGGAAAGCACTGAACATTAGTCAACTTTGACTTAACTGAAGTACTTTAATATCCTTACCAGGCATGGTTTGACATATACCACAGCATTAATTACCCTCGGGCTTTGCCTAAAATTTTATTTTCTACCCCATTCTTAATATCCTTTTGACATATGGATCATAACAATTGGGATAAAATTAGTCTTGACATTCTTGAGGAAGCATATTCATTAGCATTCCACTTCATTCCTTAATTAGGCATGAAGAATCAGGAAAAGACAATTGGCAGGCAGTGTATGGTATCTACAAACATTCTGGGTTACTTTCAGTGATCTAAACAACTAGAACTTATTTTTAAGGAAATTCTCAAAGTATATCAAAATTTATCATAAGGATCGAACTCAAAAATATTTATCTGTTTATCTCAGCATTTAGTACTGTGCTTGACACTCCATAAGCTTTTGTTAAATAAATAAGCCTCCCAAACTATTGCTCTTTATGGTCTATAAAAAGACATTTTAATTTTAATTTTTCAAGTTATTTACAGTGAGACAGTATAAATTGAGAAAATTTACATCATCTTCATTGTGACCCTACAAAGTCCTGCAGTATTTTCTTATTCTTTCAAGAAATACTATACTTAGTGCTAAGTCGCTTCAGTCTTGTCCAACTCTTTGCGACCCCATGGACTATAGCCCACCAGGAATTCTGTCCATGGGATTCTCCATGCAAGAATACTGGAGTAGGTTGCCATTTTCTTCTTCAGGGGATCTTCCCCTCACAGGGATCAAACCCAAGTCTCTTATGTCTCCTGCATTGGCAGGCAGATTCTTTACCACTAGTGCTACCTGGGAATATTTTACTCTCATTTTTTAAAAAATTTTTATATAGTTGATTTACAATTTTGTGTTAATTCTTCTGTACAGCAAAGTGATAGTTACTAATACTTTATATATGTATATATTCATAGATATATTTATGTATATATGTAATATATGTATGTATTCTTTTTCATTATGGTTTATCACAGGATATTGAATATAGTTCCCTCTGATGTAAGTAGGACCTTGTTGTTTATCCATCCTATATATAATAGTTTGCATCTGCTAATCCAAAACTCCCAATCCTTCCCTCCTCCACCCCTACCCCCTTTCCTTTGGCAACCGCAAGTCTGATGTCTATATCTGTGAGTCTGTTTCTATTTCGTATATAAGTTCATTTTATCATATTTTAGATTCTACATATATGTGATATCATGTAATATTTGCTTAATCTTTCTTATTTACTTTCCTTAGTATGATAATGCTAGGTCTATCCATATTGCTGCAAATGGCATTATTTCATTCTTTTTTATGACTGAGTGATATTCCGTTTTGTGTACGTGTGTTTTTATGTGTATCCCTTCATCTGTCAACGGATGTGTAGGTTGTTTTCATGGCTTGGCTATTGTAAATAGTGCTACTATGAACATAGGGGTGCATATATCTTTTTGAATTATAGTTTTGTCTGGGTATATGCCCAGGAGTGGGACTGCAGGATCATAAGGCAACTCTGTTTTTAGTTTTTGAGGAACCTCTATACTGTTTTCCATAGTGACTGTACCAATTTGCATTCCCACCAACAGTATAGGAGGGTTCTCTTTTCTTCACACCCTCTCCAGCATACATTATTTATAGACTTATTAATAATGACCATTCTGACCAGTGTGAGGCAATAGTTCATTGTAGTTTTGATTTGCATTTATCTGATTTATTATATTTATAATAATTATAATTGATAATAATTAGTGATGATGAGCATCTTTTCATGTGCCCATTGGTCATCTGTATACTTCTTTGGAGAAATGTCTATTTAGGTCTTCTGCCCAGTTTTCAATTGGGTTGTTTGGTTTTTTCCTACTGAATTATGTGAGCTGTTTGTATATCAAAATAATTAATTTTGAATGTATTTTATCATGTTCTTTTTATTTTATTTTATCATATCATCAACCAAGTGTGGTCACTCTCAGCCATAAGAATGAGTACCCCTGTGATCTCTTTCTAAGTGTATTACTTTCCTGGAGAGACTGTAACAGATTGTCAAAAATCTGGTTGCTTAAAGCAACAGAAATTTATTTCTCACAATTCTGGATGCTCAGAGTTCAAAGTCAGGGTTTTAATAGGCCATGCTCCCTCTGGAGGTTCTGAAGGACAGTCTGTGCCATTAATTTAGAGCCCACTTTAGACCAGTAGGATCTCACCTTAAGTTGATTACATCTGCAAAGACCTTATTTTCAATGAGATCATATTTGCAGGCTCTTATTGGACATGGATTTTGAGGAGACATCCACTCAATCCAGTGTACCAAGTCAAGATGAGGTTAGTCCATTTAGGTATCATCTTTTTAGTGTAAACAAAGTAGGATTGTTCATGAAATATTTTATTAACTTACTAGCAATGAGTTTGTTGATTAATATTGAGAATTTATCTGAGGTGAAGGTACTAGGTAAGAAAAACATTGATCTATAGAATGGCCAATGATAGTCCAAAGAAATCTGTTCATAGGGTTGAATTACAATCAATAGGAGACTTTATCCAATCATATCAGTTTAGTTCAGTCTTTCAGTCCTGTCTGACTCTTTGCAGTCCCATTGACTGCAGCACACCAGGATTACCTGTCTTTACCAACTCCCAGAACTTGCTCAAACTCATGTCCATTGAGTCAGTGATGCCATCCAGCCATCTCATTCTCAGTCGTCCCCTTCTCTTCCTGGCTTCAATCTTTCCCAGCATCAGGGTATTTTCCAATTTGTCATTTCTTTGCATCAGGTGGCCAAAGTATTGGAGATTCAGGTTCACAATCAGTCCTTCCAGTGATGGACCGATTTCCTTCAGGATTGGTGGATTTGATCACCTTGCAGTCCAGGGCACTCGCAAGAGTCTTCTCCAACACCACAGTTCAAAAGCATCAATTCTTCGGCGCTCAGCTTTCTTTATGCTCCAACTCTCACATCCATACATAACTACTGGAAAAACCATAGCTTTGACTAGATGGGCCTTTGTCAGCAAAGTAATATCTCTGCTTTTGAATATGCTATCTAGGTTGGTCATAACTTTTCTTCCAAGGAGTAAGCGTCTTTTAATTTTATGGCTGCAGTCACCATCTACACTGATTTTGGAGCCCAAGAAAATAAAGTCTGTCACTATTTCCATTGTTTCCCCATCTATTTGCCATGAAGTGACGGAAATGGATGCCACGATCTTAATTTTTTGAATGTTGAGTTTTAAGCCAGCTTCTTCACTCTCCTCTTTCACTTTCATCAAGAGGTTCTTTAATGCCTCTTCGCTTTCTGCCCTAAGGGTGGTGTTATCTGCATATCTGAGGTTATGGATATTTCTCCTGGCAATCTTGATTCCAGCTTGTGCTTTATCTAGCCTGGCATTTCTCATGATGTACTCTGCATAAAAAGTTAAATAAACAGGGTGACAATATACAGCCATGATGAACTCCTTTCCCAATCCTGAACCAGTCCATTGTTCCATGCCCGGTTCTAACTGTTGCTTCTTGACCTGCATATAGATTTCTCAGGAGGCATGTAAGGTGGTCTGGTATTCCCATCTCTTTCAGAATTTTCCATGTTTTATTGTGATCCACACAGTCAAAGGCTTTGGCATCATCCATAAAGAAGTAGATGTTTTTCTGGAACTCTCTTGCTTTCTCTGTGATCTAGAGGATGTTGGCAATTCGATCTCTGCTTTTTCTGCCTTTTCTAAATCCAGCTTGAACGTCTGGAATTTATCGGTTCACATACTGTTGAAGCCTCACTTGGAGAATTTTGAGCATTACTTTCCTAGCATATGAGATAAGTGCAATTGTGCAGTAGTTTTAACATTCTTTGGCATTGCCTTTCTTTGAGATTGGAATGAAAACTGACCTTTTCCAGTCCTGTGGCCACTGCTGTGTTTTCCAAATTTGCTGGCATATTGAGTGCAGCACTTTCACAGCATCATCTTTTAAGATTTGAAATAGCACAACTAAAATTCCATCACCTCCACTAGCTTTGTTCATAGTGATGCTTCCTAAGGCCCACTTGACATCGCATTCCAGGATGTCTTGCTCTAGGTCA
The DNA here is from genome assembly GCF_000754665.1 of Bison bison bison. NCBI lineage: Eukaryota > Metazoa > Chordata > Mammalia > Artiodactyla > Bovidae > Bison > Bison bison. Next base: position 4,453,006 of record NW_011495024.1, on the reverse strand, counting down.
GTGATCACACAATTGTGGTTATCTGGTTCATGAAGATCTTTTTTGTATAGTTGTTCTATGTATTCTTGCCCTCTCTTCTTAATATCTTCTACTTTTGTTAGGTCCATATCATTTCTGTCCTTTATCGAGCCCATCTTTGCATGAAATGTTCCCTTGGTATCTCTAATTTTCTTGAAGAAATCTCTAATCTTTCCCATTCTATTGTTTTTCTCTATTTCTTTGCATTGATCACTTAGGAAGGCTTTCTTATCTCTCCTTGCTATTCCTTGGAACTCTGCATTCAGATGGGTATATCTTTCTTTTCTCCTTTGCTTTAGTTTCTCTTTTCTCAACTATTTGTAGGGCCTCTACAGACAACCATATTGCCTTTTTCTGATTGTATACAACCACTCAATCACAATTCCACTCCAATTAAAAGATATTCTTTACCATGATTGCAAATAAACATGTCTATTAATAACCCTTTTCTTCTTTGATGATCTGATACACTCTTTTCTGAATGGTACCCAGTTGTCCCTTCACAGTTTCACCTCCTGCTTCTCGTGCTATGATTTTGCTTTTAACCTCTTTCACTCCTTTCAGAGAATCAGACAGATATACCACGGTAGAAAAAATTTTAGGCTATAAGAAGTAAACTCTTTCTGCATATGTTGTTTTCACACTCATTACTCTCTTTACACAGGCAATGCCCTCTGTCTGAGATATCCCCTCCAAATATTTATATGCCTCATCTTCTTACTTCAATCTGGCATCTGCTTTATTATGGGTTCTTCACAGAGGCCTTCCCTGACCACACTTCTCTATTATATTCTCTCCTGTTACTCTGTTCATTTAATTGTTTATATCATTTAAATCAACCTGATAATACAGTCTAATTATAATAATATATTGATTTGTTTATTGTCTGTATAGCCCACTAAAATATAGACTTCATAAAGCCATGACTTTTTCTAACAGTTGACCATTGTCTTTCACTGACAACAATAATGATAGTCTGCCCCATAGCAGCTCCTTAATAAATGTTTGTCACGCTAGTAAAGTAATGCTCAAAATTCTTCAAGCCAGGCTTCAGCAATACGTGAACCGTGAACTTCCAGATGTTCAAGCTGGTTTAAAAAAGGCAGAGGAACCAGAGAACAAATTGCCAACATCTGCTGGATCATGGAAAAAGCAAGGGAGTTCCAGAAAAACATCTATTTCTGCTTTATTGACTATGCCAAAGTCTTTGACTGTGTGGGTCACAATAAACTGTGGGAAATTCTGAAAGAGATGGGAATACCAGACCACCTGACCTGCTTCTTGAGAAACCTGTATGCAGGTAAGGAAGCAACAGTTAGAATTGGACATGGAACAACAGACTGGTTCCAATTAGGAAAAGGAGTACATTAAGGCTGTATATTGTCACCCTGCTTATTTAACTTATATGCAGAGTACATCATGTGAAACGCTGGGCTGGAAGAAGCACAAGCTGGAATCAAGACTGCTGGGGATAAATATCAATAACCTCAGATATGCAGATGACACCACCCTTATGGCAGAAAGTGAAGAGGATCTAAAAAGCCTCTTATTGAAAGTGAAAGAGGAGAGTGAAAAAGTTGGCTTAAAGCTCAACATTCAGAAAACAAAGATCATGACATCTGGTCCCATCACTTCATGGCACATAGATGGGGAAACAGTGGAAACAGCGTCAGATTTTATTTTGGGGGGCTCCCAAATCACTGCAGATGGTGACTGCAGCCATGAAATTAAAAGACGCTTACTCCTTGGAAGGAAAGTTATGACCAACCTAGATAGCATATTCAAAAGCAGAGACATTGCTTTGCCAACAAAGGTCCATCTAGTCAAGGTTATGGTTTTCCCAGTGGTCATGTATGGATGTGAAAGTTGGACAGTGAAGAAAGCTGAGTGCCAAAGAATTGATGCTTTTGAACTGTGGTGTTGGAGAAGACTCTTGAGAGTCCCTTGGACTGCAAAGAGATCCAACCAGTCCATTCTAAAGGAGATTAGTCCTGGGTGTTCATTGGAAGGACTGATGCTAAAGCTGAAACTCCAATAGTTTGGCCACCTCATGCAAAGAGTTGACTCATTGGAAAAGACCCTGATGCTGGGAGGGATTGGGGGCAGGAGGAGAAGGGGACGACAGAGGATGAGATGGCTGGATGGCATCACTGACTCGATGGACGTGAGTCTGAGTGAACTCTGGGAGTTGGTGATGGACAGGGAGGCCTGGCGTACTGCGATTCATGGGGTCACAAAGAGTCAGACACGACTGAGTGAGTGAACTGAACTGAACTGAATCATTGAATAAATGTATGATCTTGAGGTACATGTCTCTGAAATGTCCCTTCATATTCTACCAGTTGGCCTAAAAATAAACATTAACAAATGTGTGACTCTCCATATTTCTTATTCCCTGAAATGTATCTGAGTCTTAACAGATTGCCAGAAATATAGAACATAATTGGGAAGAGCCGCTTTTCCTCATGGTGAATTCACCGGCCTTTACAAACACCACTGATAGTATATAATTTGGCCACTTATTCCTGAAGAATTTTGCTGCCTCGTGGCAAACTTTTTTTTCGTTTTATCATACAACTAGACTAGATAAACACATTTTTGTAATGGTAACCAATTGAAATAACTTATGAGAATTAAAATAGATTTTGATGCAGCCATGTGAGTATTTTAATTACTTTAGATCACAAAAATAGACTGTTGTACATCTAGAAATAGCATGACTTCTTCTTGTACTCTTCTAGGCTGTGTCTATTGAACTAGAGCACCAAGTTTGGGAAATACACCAAGCAAACAAGTCACTTGTCCTCATAAGTTTCATAGTAATACTCATTACTTGATGAAATAATCTGAAGAATTTAATGTTTATGTATTTCCTTGAAGAAAGCAACTCTATAATTGTTGTTGTTGTTTAGTTGCTGAGTCATGTCCGACTCTTTTGCAATTGCACAGACTGTTGCAGGCCAGGCTTCTCTGTCCATGGGATTTCCCAGGTAAGAATACTGGAGTGCATTGCCGTTTCCTTCTCCATGGGATCTTCCTGATCCAGGGATCAAACCCATGTCTTCTGCTTGGCAGGCAGATTCTTTTACCACCGAGCCACTAGGGAAGCCCCCTTTATAAATAAGCATTTATATTACAATCATAAGGAAATATTCAGGTTTTTTTCAGGAGAAAAAAGAGGAAAATGCTAGGTTAAATAAAAATTAAGCAGCATATACCCACTGCAGTAGTCTTGCCTGGGAAATCCCATGGACAGAGTAACCTGCCAGGGTTCATGGGATCGCAAAAGAGTCAGACATGACTTAGCAACTAAAGAGCAGCAGCAACATGTACCTTAATAGAATGCTATCACAGTGAAACTTCATCAGGTCCTTAACACAGAAAAATAAACTATTTTATAATAAAAAACATGAACATAGTTGTTTATATATTAAAATATAAAATATTGTTTTATGTCTTATATTATTTTTCAATAGTTTGCCATGTTACAAAGCTTTTTATTGTTATGAATATCTATGTTAATAGCTTTCCAGTGATAGCTTTTTAATAGCTTTCAAATTTAATAGACTTTAATGCAGAACAGTTTTCTCAAATTTTTTGATCACGTAGCTTTGATGTTAAAAAGTAATTAAATGCCTCTTTAATGTGTAAGTATTCATATCCTATACACATATGTAATATATTATAAATCTAACAAAGTATGCAAAAATATGGGCATTAGAAATTTTTAGCTAAAATAAATGTGAATAGACCGTGTTTTAATACTTTTATTCCAAACCCCCATGATAATTTTGCTCACACCAAAATGGACAAAGCATTGTAAGGAAACAGAAAGAAGACTAGAGGAAGCCATTGTTCAGAAAGCCATGACAGTATTGAAACTTGTGAAAGCCATCCCCTACACTCACTTTTCAAAAATGCACAGGTCTTGAAATATAATAGAAAGGTTGTCTACAATCAGCCTCTCTCTCCAGCCCTTCTGTATAGTAGGCTTTGAGGAATAGGTCTTCTGGCAGTTAATACTAATGTCTGCAGAGACACTATTCCCAGCACAAACCCTTATAATAGATCCTAATCTTCTGATCATAAGTGGTGAGCACTTGAGAGTCTCAGGGCCAGGCAGCCTCTCTCTCCTGGCATTGAACACACAGGGACAGGAGGTAGTTGGAACTTTCCTCCTTGTGGCAGCACCTTAGAATTTTTATGAAGTTGCCTTGGCTGAATACTCAGAACTGTGCTGAGGCTGACTACTGTCATCACAAAGCTGGATTGTTCATTACATTTTTCTATTCTTCAGCTATCTTAGTAGCTTTCCAAATAGCCTCTCTTCCTGCTCAGGCTTCTCAGAGGCAGTTTTTATTTCAACCAAGGAAACATAACTGATATTTTCCCTACCACCACTGAATTTTCAGGAGCTCAAAGTTTCATTCATCCATTCAGCAAGTCATTCAGTCTTTTTTTTTTTTTTTTCAGAGTTCATAATTTTTATTCCAGGCAACAAAAATTAAAGCCAGAAGACATTAAGCTGGAAACACACATACACATGCATACACACAATTATCATCGAAATATAATAGCTATTTGTTGCAAGGAAAACAGCTAATACATACTATGTGCTATGAAAATATTTCTATATCTATATATATTAAAAGAATTTACTAGACCTGCAGCATACCATAAAATCTTTAGTTTGCCTTCTAACAAATATTTATTGAATACTTATAATGTGTTATGTGCTAGACCATAATAAAAAAAAATGAGTAAGGCATGTTTTGTTATTGTTGTTCAGTCACCCAGGTGTGTCCGACTCTTTGCAACTGATGCAATGAATATGAACTCAGGCAACTCTGGGAGATAGTGAGAGACAGGGAGGCCTGGTGTGCTACACTGATGATGCCATCCAGCCATCTCATCCTCTGACACCCTCTTCCTCTTCCACCCTTGATCTTTCCCAGCATCAGGGACTTTTCCAATGAGTTGTCTGCTCGCATCAGATGACCAAAGTACTGGAGTTTCAGCTTCAGCATCACTTCCATGAATATTCAGGGATGATCTCATTTAAGATTGACTGCTTTGATCTCCTTGTTGTCCAAGAGACTTTCAGGAGTCTTCCCCAGCACCACAGTTTGAAGGCATCAATTCTTTGGCATTCTGCTTTCTTTATGTTCCATTTCTCACAACCAAACATGACCACAGCAAAGACCATAGCTTTGACTATACAAACCTTTGTCTGCAGAGTACTGTCTCTGCTTTTCACACCCTGTCTAGGTTTGTCATCACTGTTCAGCCAAGAAGCGGTCATCTTCTGATTTCATGGCTGCAGTCACCATCCGCAGTGATTTTGGAGCCCAAGAACAGGAAATCTATCACTCAGATCAGATCAGATCAGATCAGTCACTCAGTCGTGTCCGACTCTTGCGACCCCATGAATTGCAGCACGCCAGGCCTCCCTGTCCATCACCAACTCCCGGAGTTCACACCTACTATTTGCCATGAAGTAATGGGGCCAGATGCCATAATCATAGTGTTTTGTTTTGTTTTTTTAATACTTAGTCTTAAGCCTGTTCTTTCACTCTCTTTCTTCACCCTCATCCAAAGGCTCTTTTGTTCCTCTTTGCTTTCTGCCATTAGAGTGGTATCATCTGCATTTCTAAGGTTGTTGATGTTTCTCCCATCTATCTTGATTCTGGCTTTGACTCATCCAGCCTGGCATTTCTCATAATGTACTCAGCATATAGGTTAAACAAACAGGGTGACAGCAGACAGCCCTGTTGTACTCCTTTCTCAATCTTGAACCAATCAGTTGTTCCATACAGGGTTCTAACTGCTGCTTCTTGGCCCACGTACAGGTTTCTCAGGAGACAGGTAAGATGATCTGGTATTCCCATCTCTCTAAGAGCTATCCACAGTTTCTTATGATCCACACTGTTAAAGGCTTTAGTGTAGTCTATGAAACAGAGATAGATGTTTTTCTGAAATTCCCTTGCTTTCTCTATAATCCAGGGAATATTGGCAATTTGATCTCTAGTTCCTCTAGTTCAGTGATGTCCATGTGTAAAGTCATCTCTTAAGTTTTTGAAAAAGAGTATTTGCTATGACTAGTGCATTCTCTTGGCATAATTCAGTTGGCCTTTGCCCTGCTTTATTTTGTTCTCCAAGGCCAAACTTGCCTGGTATTCCAGGTATATCTTGACTTCCTATTTTTTCATTCCAAACCCTGATGATGAATAGAATATCCTTTTTAGGTGTTATTTCTAGGAGGTCTTCTGGGTCTTCATAGAACTGATCAACTTCAGCTTCATCAGCATCAGAGGCATAGACTTGGATTACAGTGATGTTGAATGGCTTGCCTTGGAAGCAAACAGAGATTATTCTGTCATTTTTGAGGTTGCACTCAAGTATTGTATTTTGGACTCTTTTGTTGTTTATGAGGGCTACTCTGTTTTTTCTATGGAATTCTTGCCCCAATAGTAGATACAATAGTCATCTTGTATCTATTAAATTAAATCTGCTCATTCCTGTCCCTTTTAGTTCACTGATTCCTAGGATGTTGATGTTCATTCTTACCATCTCCTGTTTCAGTTTAGTTCAGTCGCTCAGTCGTGTCCGACTTTTTGTGACCCCATGAATCGCAGCACACCAGGCCTCCTTTTCCATCACCATCTCCCAGAGTTCACTCAAACTCACGTCCATCAAGTCGGTGATGCCATCCAGCCATCTCATCCTCTGTCGTCCCCTTCTCCTCCTGCCCCCAATCCCTCCCAGCATCGGAGTCTTTTCCAATGAGTCAACTCTTCCCATGGGGTGGCCCAAGTACCGGAGTTTCAGCTTTAGCATCATTACTTCCAAAGAACACCCAGGGCTGATCTCCTTTACAATGGACTGGTGGGATCTCCTTGCAGTCCAAGGGACTCTCAAGAGTCTTCTCCAACACCACAGTTCAAAAGCATCAATTCTTCAGTGCTCAGCTTTCTTCACAGTCCAACTCTCACATCCATACATGACTACTGGAAAAACCATAGCTTTGACTAGATGGACGTTTGTTGGCAAAGCAATGTCTCTGCTTTTCAATATGCTATCTAGGTTGGTCATAACTTTCCTTCCAAGGAGTAAGCGTCTTTTAATTTCATGGCTGCAGTCACCATCTGCAGTGATTTGGGAGCCCCCAAAAATAAAGTCTCCCACTGTTTCCACTGTTTCCCCATCTATTTGCCATGAAGTGGTGGGACTGGATGCCATGATCTTCGTTTTCTGAATGTTGAGCTTCAAGTCAACTTTTTCACTCTCCTCTTTCACTCTCATCAAGAGGATTTTTAGTTCCTCTTCAGTTTCTGCCATAAGGGTGGTGTCATCTGCATATCTGAGGTTATTGATATTTCTCCTGGCAATCTGGATTCCAGCTTGTGCTTCTTCCAGCCCAGCATTTCTCATGATGTACTGACCACATCCAATTTTCCTTGATTCATGAACCTAGCATTCCAAGTTCCTATACAATTTTGTACTTTGCAACATCATATTTTACTTGCATCACAAGACACATCTACAGCTGAGTATCATATCCTCAAAGATTTGACAGATTTGGCCCAGCTGTTTCATTCATTCTGAGACTATTGGTGATTCTCCTCCACTCATCCCTAGTAGCATATCAGATACCTTCAGACCTAGGGGATTCATCTTTTGGTATCAGATCTTTTTGTCCTTTTATACAGTTCTTGAGGTTCTCACGGCAAGGATACTGGGGTCATTTGCCATTCCCTCCTCCAGTGGATCACATTTTGTCAGAACCCCCTGGTATGACGCGTCCATCTTGGGTGGCCTTGCATGGCTCATGGATTCATTGAGTTAGGCAAGCTTCTGCACCATCGCAAGACAGTGATCCATGAAGGGTAAAGCATGTTTACTGTACTTCAAAACAACAAGTTTATAGTTGAGGAAATAGAGTGAAACAGATAACTGCTTTAGAGTTGTGATTTTATAATTACAAGACACTGAGGGACAGGAAAGAAGCATAAAGTCCAGGTGTGAAAAAACAGAGGCTGCTTTTTGAAGCAGCTAATACAAATTCTAAGTCTTAAATGATTAATCTTAGAGACTATATATACTGCTTGGAATATATATCCTAAGCAAAGGGGAACAACACCAACAAATGCCCAAGAAGCAAATTCAATATGGTGCATGAAGAACCATTGTACTTTGGTGTTGAATATTAGTTATGGCACCAGGGATGAAGCTAGGAGCTTAGGAGTTTGAACAGTGCCCCATTTTTCTTTTTTTTTTTTAAGATTTCATTATCAAATTAGAATGCTTAGCTCATCTGCAATAAACCTGTTAAGTGTTCTGCAAATTCTTACACTATCCATGCAGTTCACTCATAATTAAGTGCTTCACTAATAGGAAGAAATAACTCACAGAAAGGAAGGTCAATATCAGTACAATTACTAATCTTCTTAAAGCAAAACCAGAAATGAACACTGATTCCATGATCAAGAATCTTATGATCTTTGGACTTCCCTGGCAGTCCAGCAGTTAAGACTGTGTGCTTCAAATGGAAGAGCTGCAAGTTCAGTCCCTGGATGAAGAACTAAGATCCCACATGTTGTGCAGTGTGTCCAAAAAAAAAAAAAGAATCTTTTGATCTATGTTTAATCAACACAAGGATGTATCAAGCCACTAAAAAATAGCAATAAACATGTTACTGAAAGTGTGCCTGGTGAGAATATATCAAATCAGAAAATTAAGCCCCATAGTAGTAAGGCTTTGCTAATCACATAGTTTGTTCTTAATACTGGTATCCTAAGTTATCTAACTGCCTTCAGTTTATCATATAGCATTGTATCCCAAATATTAAGGGCAGGTCTTTCTTTTTTGCCCTTATTGAACAAACAGTCTTTAAACATATGCATTTAATTGATTATCTCTAATGTTACCCACCTCAGGGGTTATCCAGGCTGGCATTCTAACAAGTGAGCATTCTGGAGAAAGCAATTACAATATTTATTCCCTCTGGCACGTGGCAGTTGATACTTTGCATTTTGATGCTTGTTTGCCAAAGTTTGGCTTTTACAAAGCACTTGTCTTTTCTGAATTGCAAGCCTTTGATAACTTGTTGAAGAAAAAAGAAGAGAGATAAGACCACAAAAATCAAATCATGGATTTTCACCTCTCATAACCTTTTCATTTTGAACCTGGGAAATAATTTTATCAAATGGCTTTGCAGATATCCTTCTGAGATGAGATTAAGTGGTATAGGTGCCAGGTAATTATTTTTCCCCACACCTGCTTTCACTCTGTCTCATTCAGACACCTGCACTTGTTTTTGGAAAATGGAAATTAATTCAGAGAAAGGCACATTTAAAAGTCTTAGTTTCTAATAAAGGACTTTCAACTGGGAGATGAAAAGCCATTTGATTTTTCTTTTGAGATGCCCGATTCCTGGTCCCCCAAAAGGGATATAATCCCTCACCAGGGAACTCCAATCTCTAAAGAGACCACTAGAGATATGAAAACCCACATAAAATTATACCTGAAAAAATGTTTCTCCATTAAATGCTGCTGTTTTCCTTCTTTAATCTCTTTACCCTTCCAAATATTTCTTCCTCTTATAAGGATACACCAAAAAGCATTTGACTCCGTTATTTCACAGCTTTTCATGAACAGAAATCAGTCCTGTTCTCCCTTTGCAGCTCAAGAAATCATTACATGACTTCTCCAAAGGTTAGAGGGTACAATATCTAGATAATGTCTTCCTGTGACACATTTGCACACACACTATCTGGGCTTATGGACATCTTCCCAAGGCTGCTGTTGGCTGTGACTTTACAGGTATCAGCAAACTTCATAAGACAGGGATAAATAGCTACAGAACTGATGGAGAAATGATTCAGCTCCTCCAAGGAATCTTAAATTTGACCCTGGGACAACTTCAAGCTGCATTTGGCACAATGGGATGGGATATACTGGGAATGAAGACACCCTGGAGAGCTTCTAATGAAGAGCATTCCCTGTTTAGGAAGACAGACCCAGCTGATCTGTAAGCACAAGTGGTGAGACTGTCATTTATCTGAGTCCTATTTTGAATTTTCAGTAATATGCATCCTATGTATGATTTTTGTGAATGGAGATTGTAATTCAGTTTCCTGTTGCAAAGGGTGCAATGTGGCAATGTCCACCAAATCACCGTATCAAAGAGGCCAATTCCAGACCAGACTGCTTTAGTATTTTTTGGCTAGGAGAGAATGCTGGAGACAGAACGGCAGATTGGCCCCTCTCCATAACCTTGGTCTTTATTTTTTCCTCTGCTAATATTTTCAGTCTAGTAATTTACACAGAAATATTCTGTTTTCTGAAAGGAATCTACTGAACTCCACTTGAAGGATAAAGAGAGAACACATGCAATCCATGTCTTCAAGGAGCTTAGAGTCTAATGGGGAATAACTGGTTGGCACAGGAGGTGTGGAGAACTGAGCCAGCCAAACTTAACTATCAGGTGAACTTTTTAAATATGAGTATAGGTTTTCACCATACAAGTACTTGTACTTTCTTAAAGAACAAGGCCAAAAGCTAAAGTCTCTTTGTGTTGCCCCCATCAGTTAACACAGTGGTTTGGATTTAGTGAATCATCTATACTTGTTTTGAAAAAAATAAAGGTATTGAATGGAGTTCTTAACAATTACTATAAATATTTAGGAAAATACCCGTTTCCTCTTCCAGTGTAAAAATTATATAAATTGAAGCAAATGTATACTCAGTAAACAAATCAATGCATAGGAAAGTGTGTCCTAGAGTCCCAGAGTCCCAAGAGAGAATCTAATTATTAGTGCCATGTTTTTTTGTCTAAAGCACTGGGAACAAGTATTAATTTCTTCAACTCAATGGCTTAAAAGTCCTCAGAGTTTCAGTGTATGTGTAATATATGCATAAATATATTGGAAAGATGCTAGAGATTGGAGTAGTCAGGACATATTGACAGAAGACTGTTAACAGAATTATCTGAGAAGCCCATGGCAGGCAATGGGGATATTTCTGAAAGTCAGGGCCACAGGATCCTCTTGTCAAGCAAAGTAACCATGAACACGACAAAAGGTGAATGATTTGGATAACATCCAGATGCTCTGCAACAAGACAGATGCTTCCAAGAGGAGACAGAAGTGTAGTTAGGATGATGAAGTTCTCCAAGAAGCACATGCAAGAATGCAGGAGACTAGAGTTATTCATTTGCACCAGTGAAAGAAATCTCAGCTCCCTTTTCCAGGTGGTATCCTGAGAAGGTGAGAGGAGAAATGCTGCCACTTAAGCTTCCTCCCCTGGAGAAGGCAATGGAACCCTACTCCAGTACTTTTGCCTGGAAAATCCCATGGACAGAGGAGCCTGGAAGGCTGCAGTCCATAGGGTCGCTATAGTCGGACACAACTGAGCGACTTCACTTTGACTTTTCACTTTCATGCATCGGAGAAGGAAATGGCAACCCACTCCAGTGTTCTCGCCTGGAGAATCCCAGGGACGGGGGAGCCTGGTGGGCTGCCGTCTATGGGATCGCACAGAGTCAGACACGACTGATGCGACTTAGCAGCAGCAGCAGCAGAGCAAGACAAAGAGGTCAAGAGGAGCCGGGGTGTGAAGCTTTTGAGCCTGTGGCAAATCAAAGGAGATGCCGGAAAACTCCAAGAGCACACTTACACAAGCTGCAGAGGAACAAGTTGGAAACAGAATTGATGCTCATTCTTAGTCCTTCCTGCCCTGCTGTGGGGCAGAGTTCTGAAAAGTAAAAACTCTCCTGTGTTTCTCTTCTAGTCTCCTACAGCATGCTACACTTCTGGTTACCAATTGTGTAAGGATTTTCCACACCAAGAAATTCTCCCACTGTTCAGCAGACACAGACTAGATGTCCAACAAATTTAACTTAATTTTAACACTACCTACTTTAGTTAGTACAAAACCCATGGGTTAAAGTGCTCAGTCCCATAAGACTGCCCTAATTACAAGGCCAAGTTGTCACCTGTTCTTCTAACAGACTTGCTGTACGTCTGAGGTTCCCACAGTCCTGTCTCAGTTTCAATCTTTTTCTGGAACAGCTCACAAAACTCTGTTTACTTACTATTGCCAATTAATTACAAAAGGTTATAACTCAGGAATAGCCATATGGAAGAGATGCATAAGATACAATGTGGAGAAGGGGTACAAAGTTGCCATGCCCTTTTTGACTGTGCCACCCTCCCAACACCTCCCAGTTCACCAACTTAGAAGCTCTGAATCCCATAATTCAGGGATTTTTATCAAGATATTATTACATAGGCATAATTTGTTAAATCAGTGGCTATTGATGATTGAACTCAATATCCAACTCTTCCCTCCCAGGAGTTTGGGACAAAAAGTGTATCTAACCACTTGGCTGGTTCCCCTGGCAATCACCGCCCCCCATCTTTAGGGGGTTTCTAAAAGTCATCTCATTAACATAAATACAGTCATGATTGGAAAGGATTTGTTATGAGTAGCAAAAGACACCTTTATGTCTCATCATTTAGGAAATCACAGTATCACAGGGTCAGACTCTAAGATGTTCCCCAATGGCGCCACCTCCTGCTATTCATGCCTTGCCTTATTTTCTGTCCTTGATTTTGGGTGGAACTTGTGATTTTCTTCTAACCAACAGAATATGGCAAAGGTAATGGATGTCACTTGCATGATTAGGTTACATAAGTTTATGTTTTCTTCCTTACTGCCAGACCCTGGTTTCTATTGCCTTCTCGGTTTTCATGGTTTAATAAAGCAGGTGGTCACGTTGGAGAGGCTGTGTGACCAAGAGATTATTGGTGACCTGTTCCCAATAAGCAACAAGAAACTGAGGCCCTCAGGGCAACAACCTGCAAACAACTAACCAATTGATTTTTGAAGCCGATATTTCCTTAATAGACTCTTCAGTTGAGACCCAACAGGAAATGGCGACCCACTCCAGTGTTCTTGCCTGGAGAATCCCAGGGACGGGGGAGCCTAATGGGCTGCCGTCTGTGGGGTCGCACAGAGTCGGACACGACTGAAGCGACTTAGCAGCAGCGGCAAGAGACCCAGAAGCAGAGAACGCAGTTAAGTCAAGCCTAGACTTCTGAAATAATAAATGTGTGTTGCTTTTAGCCTCTTAAGTTTTTGATAATTTGTTACACAGCATTAGATAATAGAACCCTTGTGGAAAGTGGGTGCCCACAGTCTGGAATCTATGAATGATTCTAAACTGGAAGTGGTCAGATAATTGTCTGGCCTTGATTGTCTCTGGGAAGGGAATCTTTTAACACTCAGGAAATAGTGTGGTGATAATTTTGTGTGTCAGTTTGGCTGGGTCACAGGGTGCCCACATATTTGGTTAAATATTGTTTCTGGGTTGTGCCTGTGAGGATGTTTCTGAATGAGGTTAGTATTTGAATCATTAGACTAAATAAAACAGATTGTCCTCTGCAATGTGGATAGATCTCATTCAATCCATTGAATAATTGAATAGAATAAAAGACTGAGTCAGACAGAATTCTTTCTACTTGACTGTCTTTGAACTGGAACATCAATCTTCTGCTGATTTCGATTTCAGACTTGGACTAGAACTAACTCTGTTGTCTCTCCTGAGTGTTTGGCAACTGCATGTGTTGAAATTTTCAGCCTCCATAATCACATAGGCCAATTCCTTGCAATAAAAAAAATATATATATATACACACACACACTCACACACACACACACACACATATATATACATGCAGTTTTTAATGCCTTCTTTCCTGGAAGGGAACCTGCCCTTCTCATTTTTCCTTCAACCAAAGCCACACCCTCAAGAGAACTCAACCTGTAAAGTAATTCTATTTTTCATCTCATCTGGGAAGAAAGTAACCTTAGAGAGAAGACTTAAAGTTTGTTGCACTTCTAAGGAACACTTTGAGCTCATGAAACATCATGAACAGACCTGATTCCTTTTGCAGAGGGCTGGAAGGGGTGCAGTAAGCACCGCTTAGAGCCTTACTTTGCCTTCATCACTCCCATTCCCTGAGCCTCACTCACAGAGGCTGCCCCATTTATTTTGGGTCCTCTCCTTATGTTTCAGTTTCTAAACATGCTTGTAAGTGATAAGCAAATACAAATGTTTTATTTTTACTCTAAGCGTAAATGTGACATTACATTTTCATTCTACTTGATAGTATTTCTTTTTTTTTCTGACAAAAGTAGTGGTGAGCATTTGAGACATGTACTCTAGATATTGAAAGAAATCTACATTATTAAAAGCTGAGGTGCATATAAAAATGCCAGTTTAAACAGCACATCCTCTGAAGTATATATCCTGATACCTATTTCTCCAGGCTCTTAAAAATGTTTTACTGTCATTAGCTTTACTCAGCCTGACTCTATTAGTATTATTATATCTCTATTGGAAAGGTATAGAAAGTCAGACAGAAGGTGTAATGGAGAGTCCAAGGTCACAAGCTTCTGTGCCTGGAATATAAAACCTTTCAGAGTCAAGCATTTGGAATGTTTTCTTTTCCCCAATTGACAAGAACTAGTCATGCAAGTGCCAGCTTAGAAACACTGTTATTTGCAAGTATCCCTTCCCTCTCTTTTACAAGTCCTTTGCATATCTATTCACACAGAGGAAAATGAATTATACATCAGTTGAATCTCTTTGTACCCTTCATGCACTTATACTTCTGTTAGTCGTGTAATCTTGAATTCATCACTCTGAATTTTCCCTCTGTACCCACCCTAATTTCTGGTAAACACTGTTTTTGTTGTACACCCACCACCCCTTGCCACTGCCTTAAGAAATTAGAGGGAAAGAAAATCCAACCTTTTCCTGTTTAGGTTTTATCTTCCAAATGAGAGAACACTCTTTTGACTTCTGACTGTGGTTAAAAAAGGAGGTTGTCTAATCCTCTGCCCCAAAAGCAATGCTACAGCTGAGAAAAATTAGTGAAATTAACCATTTCAGTGTTATATAAATTGACCAAAAACATGCAGCAATCTGAAAAGAGCTTATGCTTGAGGAGTTACTGAACTTCAGGTGAGATTAGGAGTCTGTGGATAGAGCTTGGACTGTCCATCTCCTCTCCCCTGTGGCTCAGTCAGTATGGAGGTTCTGCTAAGCACAGTAGGCCGTTAGACCAGCATTTTTGCTGCCGTGGTCTAAAACAGGTCACTCAGTTGACAGCGGTAGAAGATACCTATGCACATTGCAATTGTCAGTAAAAGTGATAATCTTGACAGTGAGTTAGCAAAAAGGGTTAATGGCTCTGTTATCCTGATGTCTTTGGATATAGTTGGGGCAAACCTTTTCCTGGATAAAACTGCCTAACAGCGGAGACCACAGAAGGACCAAGTTGTCCGCAGATGGCTGCTTACCCTAAGAGCCTAAGGGAAAGTAAAAGCTGGGCATGCTTGAAAACAGACTGAAGTTTGAAGGTGCTCCCTTGCCCACACATAGATCTGTTGGTTAGTAAGTAAGAAGGCTTACTGGCTTAAGATCTTTGAGCACAACCTCTGTGAAATTATCGACTGACGTCCAACTTTGCAGGTGTTGGGGCAACCACTAAGGAGTCAGGCTTAAAAATAAGAAGAACTTGACAGAAAATCAGCAAAAGATATGGACAACTTAAGCAGCATAACTGACATATGTTTCTGTTGTTCAGTCACTAAGTTGTGTCCATTTCCACCACAGGGAGTGCAGCACACCAGGTTTCTCTGTCCTTCCGATCTACCCAAATTTGCTCAGATTCATGTCTGTTGAGTCAGTGATGCTATCAAACCATCTCATTCTCTACCACCACCTTCTACTTTTGCCTTCAATCTATCCCAGCATCAGGGTCTTTTCCAATGAGTTGGCCCTTTGCATCAAGTGGCCAAAGTGTTGGAGCTTAAGCTTTATGAACAGTACTTCCAGTGAAAAGTCAGAGTTGATTTCCTTTAGGATTGACTGGTTTGATCTCCTTGTAGTCTAAGGACTCTGAAGAGTCTTCTCTAGCACCACAATTGGAAGGCATCAGTTCTTCAGTGCTCAGCATTCTTTATGGTCCAACTCTCACATCAATACATGCCTACTGGAAAAACCACAGCTTTGACTTTATAGACCTTTGTCAGCAAAGCGATGTCTCTGCTTTTTAATATGCTGCCTAGGTTTGTCATAGCTTTTCTTCTAAGAAGCAGGCATCTTTTAATTTCATGGTTGCAGTCACTGTCTGCAGTGATTTTGGAGCCCAAGAAAACAAAATCTGTTATTACTTCCATTTCTTCCCCTTCTATATGCCATGAAGTGATGGGACCAGATGCCATGATCTTGGTTTTTTGAATGTGCAGTTTTTTAAGCCAGCTTTTGCACCCTCCTCTTTCACCCTTTAGTTTCTTTTTATTTTCTGCCATTAGAGTGGTATCATCTGCCTGTCTGAAGTTGCTGATATTTCTCTTGGCAATCTTGATTCCAGCTTGTGATTCCTCCAGCCTGACATTTCACATGATGTACTCTCCACATAAGTTAAATAAGCAGAGTAACAATATACAGCCTTGTCATACTCCTTTCCCAATTTTGAACCAGTCCATTGTTCCATGTCCAGTTATTACTGTTGCTTTTTGACCTGCATACATATTTCTCAGGAGACAAGTAACATGGTCTGGTATTCCATCTTTTTAAGAATTTTCCACAGTTTGTTGTGATCCACATAGTCAAAGGCTTTAGCATAGTCAAGAAAGCAGAAGTAGATGTTTTTCTGGAATTCTCTTGCTTTCTCTGTGATCCAGTGAATGTTGGCAATTTGATCTCTGGTTCCTCTGCCTTTTCTAAAACCAGCTTGTACATCTGGAAGTTCTCAATTCACATACTGCTGAAGCCTAGCTTGAAGGATTTTGAGTATAACTTTACTAGGATGTGAAATGAGTACAATTGTACAGTAGTTTGAACATTTTTGGCATTGCCCTTCTTTGAGAGTGGAATGAAAAGTGACCGTTTCCAGTCCTGTGGCCACTGTTGAGTTTTCCAGATTGGCTAATGTATGAAGTGCAGCTCTGTAACAACATAGTCTTAGGGTTTGAAGTAGCTCAGCTGGACTTCCGTCGCCTTTACCACCCTTATTCCTAGTAATGCTTGCTAAGGCCCATGTGACTTCATAATCCAAGATGTCTGGCTCTAGGTGAGTGACCACACCATCGTGATTATTCAGGTCATTAAGACCTTTTTTGTGTAATCTTTCTGCGTCACCTCTTCTTAATCTCTTCTGCTTTTGTTAGATTGTTACTGCTTCTGTCTTTATTGTGCCCATCTTTGCTTGTAATGTTCCTTTGATATCTCCATTTTGTTGAAGAGATCTCTAGTCTTTCCCATTTTGTTACCCCCCCTTTATTTCTTTGCAATGTTCCTTTAAGAAGGGCTTCTTATCTATCCTTGCTATTCTTTGGAAATCTGCATTCCCTTGGGTATATCTTTTCCTTTCTCCTTTGCCTTTCATTTCTCTTCTTTTCTTAGCTATTTGTAAAACCTCCTCAGACAATGTCTTCTTGCCTTTGTTTTTCTTTGGGATGGTTTTGATCACTGCCTGCTGTACAGTTGTAAACCTCCATCCACAGTTCTTCAAGCATTCTGTCTGTCAGATCCAATCCCTTGAATCTATTTCTCACCTCAACTGTATAATCATAAGGGAATTTATTTAGGTCATGTATGAATTGCCTAGTGGTTTTCCCTACTTTCTTCAATTTAATTCTGAATTTTGCACTAAGGAGCTTATGATCTGAGCCACAGTCAGCCCCAGGTCTTGTTTTTGCTGATTGTGTAGAGCTTCTCCAATATAATCAGTCTGATTTCAGTTTTGACCATCTGGTGATGTCCATATGTAGAGTCGTCTCTTGTGTTGTTGGAAAAGGGTCTTTGGTATGACCAGTGTGTTCTCTAGACAAAACTTCATTAGCTTTTGCCCTGCTTCATTTTGTACCCTAAAGCCAAACTTGCCTGTTACTGCAGATATCTCTGACTTCCTACTTTTGTTTACCAATCCCCTATGATGAAAAGGGCATCTTTTTTTTTTTGGTTTTGATTCTAGAAGGTCTTGTAGGTCTTCACAGAACCGGTCAACTTTAGCTTCTTCTGCATCAGTGCTTGGGGCATAGACATATTACTATGATGTTGAATGGTTTGCCTTGGAAACAAACCTAGATCATTCTGTCATTTTTGAACTTGCACCCAAGTATTGCATTTTGGAGTCTTTTGTCGACTGTGAGAACTACTCCATTTCTTCTAAGGGATTCATGCCCACACTACTAATGGTCATCTGAATTAAATTTACCCATTCTTGTCCATTTTAATTCACTGATTCCTATGATGTTGATCTTTACTCTTTGCCATTTCCTGCTTGACCACATCCAGTTTATCTTGATTCATGGACCTAACATTCCAGGTTCCTATGCAATATTGTTCTTTACAGCATCTGATTTTACTTTCACCACCAGACACATCCACAACTGGGCATTGTTTCTGCTTTGGCCTGGCTGTTTCATTCTTTCTGGGGCTATTTGTAATTGCTGTCCACTCTCCTTCCACCTGGTGATTCATTTTCTGGTGTCATATCTTTTTGTCTTTTCATACTGTTCATATAACTGACATATATAGAATACTTAATTCAACATTTGCACAATAAAAATTATTTTTAAGTGCATACAGAACATTCTCTAGAACAGACCACATGCTAAGCAAGAAAATGTTTCAAAATTTTTCAAAAAATTAAAATCATATGAAATAGTTTTCCAGTGACAACAGAACTAAGTTAGAAATGAATAACAGGCATTCTTTCTTTTTGAATATCTCACTGTGTTCAACTCTTCTCCTGAGTTTACTGCACATCTTTATGATCATTATTTGAACTCTTTATTGGACAGATAGCTTGGCTTAGTTCTTTCTCTGGAGTTTATCTTATTCATTCATTTGGAATATATTCCTCTGTTCTCTCACTTTTGCCTAATTCTCTGTGTTTCTTTCAATCTTTTATATAAGTGAGCTACATTTCCCAATCTTGGAGATATGGCCTTGTGTCAGAGATGCTTTTATACTTCAAATAGAAGTATTTACATTGTAAATCAACTGCACTTAAATTAAAAAAAGAAAAAGATATTTAAAGTTTTCTTGGCTGCCAGGTCCTGCCCCATACAGAAGCTGCTAGGCTCATTGGTGTACAGGGCTGGGTCCCTTAGCAGCTGGTTGCTCAGACTGGAAGTTCTCAGGAGCTGTACAGACCAACTGGTGGAAAGATAAGCCTCTGGCCATAACCCCCTAGAGAGAGCACTCCAAAATGGTACTTGCCAACCTGATGGTAGGATTAACTTTCAAAAATGGCTGTTGCCAAGGTTAATATTTGCAGGGGATTTGTCATGGTTGCCTCCTGCCTCTCCAGGAGGCTCTCCAAGATCAGCAAGTGGGTCTGACCCAGGCTTCCTGCAAACTCCTGCCTCCCTGTTGGGTCTCAGAGTGTGTGAAATTTTGCATGAGTTCTTTTTTTTTTTTTTTCCTTAGGTTTACTTTATTTTTTTGTAATTTTATTTTATTTTTAAACTTTACAATATTCTATTGGTTTTGCCAAATATCGAAATGAATCCACCACAGGTATACATGTGTTCCCCATCCTGAACCCTCCTCCCTCCTCCCTCCCCATACCATCCCTCTGGGTCATCCCATTGCACCAGCCCCAGGCATCCAGTATCATGCATCGAACCTGGACTGGCAACTCATTTCATACATGATATTATACATGTTTCAATGCCATTCTCCCAAATCATCCCACCCTCACCCTCTCCCACAGAGTCCAAAAGACTGTTCTATACATCAGTGTCTCTTTTGCTGTCTCGTATACAGGGTTATTGTTACCATCTTTCTAAATTCC
>NW_011495024.1:4429927-4433009 GCF_000754665.1 Bison bison bison | reverse complement strand
TTCTCCCAAATCATCCCACCCTCACCCTCTCCCACAGAGTCCAAAAGACTGTTCTATACATCAGTGTCTCTTTTGCTGTCTCGTATACAGGGTTATTGTTACCATCTTTCTAAATTCCATATATATTCATTAGTATACTGTATTGGTGTTTTTCTTTCTGGATTACTTCACTCTGTATAATAGGCTCCAGTTTCATCCACCTCATTAGAACTGATTCAAATGTATTCTTTTTAATGGCTGAGTAATACTCCATTGTGCATATGTACCATAGCTTTCTTATCCATTCATCTGCTGATGGACATCTAGGTTGCTTCCATGTCCTGGCTATTATAAAGTTATTTAAAGGCATAGCCTTTGTTTCCTGCACTTCTCTGGCTCTTCCATGTACAAGCTCTATTGGCCTTCAAAGCCAGACATCTTGGCTGCTTGTCTTCACAGTGCAGGAGCCTGATGTGGACTCAGATTCCTTGCTCCTTGGGGAAAACCTCTATAACTGTGATTACCTCCCATTTGTGGGTTGAGTCTTGACTATACCATGTCTCTGCCCCTACTACTTGTCTCATTGTGGTTCCTTCTTTATATGTTTAGTTGTGAAAAATCATTTCTACTCCTCAGGGTGTTCTCATGGGTACTTGCTTTATACATAGTTGCAATGCTGTGTGCCCATGGCAAGAGGTTCAGCTCAGGGTCTTCCTACTCTGCCATCTTGGCCAGTGTGCCTTGACTTGGTTCTTTATAGGATAGCAGAGTTAAGTTAAACTGAAGAGAAAAACTATATGAAAAAATACAATTTTAGAGTGATTTGCATCCTTGGAACAGTAATTTACACCTGTGTAATTCACTTTTCTATGAGTAACATCAGTGACTTGTTTTCAATGAATCACAGTTGAAAGCAAAATTATTCACATGGTTTAAGTTTGCAAAGTGTACAATTACAACATCAGTCAGGCCCTGAGAGTTTTACTGATAAAAGGTGTATTATTTAGAACATAATAGGTTTATAGGCTGGCACAAATAAATAAAACAATATACAGCTTTATGAAGAAAGTTGGTATTTAGTTAGTTTTAATGATAGTGGCTTGGCGTGAGAAGTGCATAAAATCTGTAAAAATGTAGTAGATAAGAGAAAATCTTCCACAGTGTGACTCTTGTTTTAATGATGGAGGCTCTCCTTATAATAAATTATTTTACACGAACTTTTATCAATTAATCATAACAATCTAATTCACCCTTGATTCAAGTCATGTCTTAAATAATTTTATAGATTTGAACATAAACTATTTTATTTATAAAGGATGTATGGATTATGGTGGCATATCCAAAATATGTTTCCTATACCACAAAATACACCATTTGAAAAGGATTTTGTGGTCAAATATGTTTGGAAAACATTATTTACTGTATCCATCTCTTAAGGATTGGATTGTACATTAGTACATCAAAGCTATGAGAAGTTCTTGAAATAAGCCTCCTGTTCTGCTTACTTCACTGTATCTTGACCTTTCAGCAAGATTACACGTTGTGTTATCTCCCCCACATGCTAAATGCTGACCTTGTTGATGACAGCTTCACTTTTCTTTAGCTCTTTTCAGCTGATGCAAGGCCTGGTGATGTGAGTGGTCATATGATTGCCTCCCAGGATGTTATAATGGTAGGAAGCTCAGCTGCTAAGAGAGAGTGGAAGATGACCCAACTACTACAGGTAGCACTGGGTCCAGAGGCCAGGTAGGGGCTTTGGCCTGCCTCTGTAGCATCTGGCACAGCTTACTTGTCCCTCCATTAGTTCTTACCTATGCAGGGCTTCCCTCATAGCTCAGTTGGTTAAGAATGTGCCTGCAATGCAGAAGGCCTAGGTTTGATTCCTAGGTCGGGAAGATCTCCTAGAGAAGGATATGGCAACCCACTCCAGTATTCTTGCCTGGAGAATCCCATGGACAGAGGAGCCTGGCAGGCTACAGTCAATGGGGTCACAAGAGTCTGACACGACTTAGCAACTATGCTGACAGCAGCTACCTCCCTCCACCAGTCTCTGCTCACCATTTGGGATTTCTGAGTGATTGATTCTGTTGCTTCTCTGATTTCCATTTCATTCAGAAGTTGTCATGATAAGGAGAAGACAGTCTAGAAGCTTTCTGGGGCCGTGGTTCTTGACTCAGTCACTAACTGAAGTGAAAGTGAAAGTTTCTCAGTTGAGTCCGACTCATTGCAACTCCATGGACTGTACAGTCCATAGAATTCTCCAGGCCAGAATACTGGAGTGATAGCCTTTTCTTTCTCCAGGGGATCTTCCCAAAACAGGGATTGAATCCCGGTCTCCCACATTGCAGGTAGACTCTTTACCAGCTGAGCCACAAGGGAAGCCCAAGAATACTGGAGTGGGTGGCCTATCCCTTCTCCAGCAGATCTTCCTGACCCAGGAATCAAACTGGGGTCTCCTGCATTGCAGGTGGATTCTTTACCAACTGAGCTATCAGGGAAGCCCCAGTCACTAACTAAGTTGACCTAATTAAAAAACACATGAGATACTTACTGTGTGGGAGGTACTGATCTTAATACTTCACAGATAGTAACTCATTTAGTCTTCATGCATCTGAAAATACATGCCCCTTATTAGCCCCATACTATGACTGGAAATTTTTAAATAGAGAACTTCAGTAACTTGCTCATTACTGCTAGTAATAGTACATGGTTGAGCCAGGATTCATACTTAACCAGTAAGCTACAGTGCCTCTTACAGGTCACTTATTTGCTTCTCCGTGTCTGTCATTGTTCAGTCTCTAAGTCATGTCTGACTCTTTGTGACCCCATGGACTGCAACATGGCAGACTTCCCTATCCTTCACTATCTCCCAGAGTTTGCTCAGATTCATGTCCATTGAGTCAGTGATGCTATCTAACCATCTCATCCTCTGCCTCCCCCTTCTCCTTTTGCCTTCTGTCCCCAGCACCAGGATCTTTTCTAGTGCGTCGGCTCTTTGCATCAAGTGGCCAAAGTATTGGAGCTTCAGCTTCAGCATCAGTCCTTCCAGTGAATATTCAGGGTTGATTTCCTTTAGGATTGACTGGTTTGACCTCCTTTCAGT
>NW_011495024.1:4429721-4429827 GCF_000754665.1 Bison bison bison | reverse complement strand
CCAAGGAGCTCTGAAGAGTCTTCTCCAGCACCACAATTGAAGGCATCAATTCTTCAACATTCAGCCTTCTTTATGGTCCAATTCTCACATCCATACCTGACTATTA
>NW_011495024.1:4416115-4428511 GCF_000754665.1 Bison bison bison | reverse complement strand
GATTTTGGAGCCCAGAAAAATAAAGTCTGACACTGTTTCCAGTGTTTCCCCATCTATTTGCCATGAAGTGGTGGGACTGGGTGCCATGATCTTCCTTTTCTGAATGTTGAGCTTTAAGCCAACTTTTTCACTCTCCACTTTCACTTTCATCAAGAGGCTTTTTAGTTCCTCTTCACTTTCTGCCATAAGGGTGGTGTCATCTGCATATCTGAGGTGATTGATATTTATCCCCAGCAGTCTTGATTCCAGCTTGTGCTTCTTCCAGTCCAGCGTTTCACATGATGTACTCTGCATATAAGTTAAATAAGCAGGGTGACAATATGCAGCCTTGACATACTCCTTTTCCTGTTTGGAACCAGTCTGTTGTTCGATGTCCAGTTCTAACTGTTGCTTCCTGACCTGCATACAAATTTCTCAAGAGGCAGATCAGGTGGTCTGGCATTCCCATCTCTTTCAGAATTTTCCACATTCATAATGGAAGATTGGCCTGAATGCAAGTTCCAGAACAGTAACAAAGTTAGTCATTTCCCTAAAGTTTTTAAAGTTTTCAGTCAGCTGTTACTCATCATTAATGTTTCATATGTGTCAGCAAATACAAGAAAATAGTTTCTTGAAACAGCAGGGGAAACATTAAAATGTCATTTAATATCTGCCTATAAATTGCAACTTAACTTATATTTAAACCATGAAACTATGCAAGTAAATCCATACAAGGAAAACATGCAAACAAATTTTAAAGGTATATATGGTATTATGAGAAATTTTTATTTTTCAGAATTGTGTTGTTACCTTCCAACCTTTGCAATAGTTTTAAAATTACTCAGAATAAATATAAAATAAACCTTTTATAGTTCCTTCATGCTGTGCCACTAGATGGACTGACCCCTAACAGGACCAAAACTGAACCACTGCATGTAGGACACCTGCACTGAGATAGAAATTAGTCCGTGTTCAGAATTTTAAACAAGCAAGCATTTTCTATTCCCTTTGTTCTAATAAAGATATTTATTTTTCTGTAAAAGCTGCAAACCGATCTTAGTGTGAATTATTTACGAGCAGTAACAATTTACCAATGTTGTTTGTTTTCTGCCTACAAAAAGGAGGTGGGAGGAATTAATTGTGTGAAAAATATTAAGATCATAAATAGGAACTGAACATAGTCTCCCAGGACACTATGTCTAATGACTGGATTAGACCATGACTGATAGACCATCCTGGGTTGCTTCTCATCCCCGGAAGATTAGATTTATGGGGTGGAAATAAGAAAGAGCCACCTCAGTAGCAGCCTTTTGCTAATCACAGGTGTATATATCATTTAATGATATGATTTATCCCTGATTTAAGCATTCTGATTAATATTCTGTTTCCTACTTCAGACCTATTGGATGGTTTTTTCCTTTGGGTTTTTACAAATACCTGATCACTTTACACTAACAAAAGATACGTTGTTATGTAAAAATGGTACCAAAATGTTATCTGCATTGTTGTTTATATTTATTTTAAAATAATACACATTTAAACATTCAGAAAAAATTTTTCTGAAAGTTCAATTTCAAGAAACTTTTAGCAGAAAAGATAAAAGAAAAACTCCTATTTCAGGAAAAGTTCTGACTATTATTATAGAAAGAGAAAATTAGAATAAGCAGATGTTAGAGGTAATGTCTGTTTATGAAAATGGTGTACATATGGAATGAATATAATAAAAACTTAGCTAATAAAAAAGTATCTGCTTAATGACAAATAATGCCAAGATGAGAATTTACTTATTAGTCATTACCTAATGGTTTATTATTTGTTTTTGGTGTTGCTTGTAGACAAAGCAATTAGAAAACTGCATTTTCACGTGGATGTTCTAACAAAGCGTGTCACTGATTGTCACTTTTAGTCCTTCAAATGTAAGCAATATTCTGGCAAAATAATATCTTTCTTAATATAGAATGACTAATATTTATAGACATGATGAATTATTATTTTACCTTGAATAATTTATACCAGAAAACTCAGATATTCAAAGACTGTTTTAAACTAAGGCCTATTTAAAAGAGATGTAGAGTTTTTCAATACCAATCATCTATATATATTTTTTCAAGTACAAATACATCTTCTAGAAGGTTTCACATTAATCTAAGTAATTGAGGTTGATTCCATATTTAAATTTACACCTTGCACCTGGCCTCATTCTAGTTCCACTTCCTAATCACTACACTGAAACAATATCTTTTCAAGATATTGCCAATGCTGTGATATTTTGGTAATGGTGCTTTAGGGAGGATTCAGTGAAGGTAATTATTCTATCTTCATGAATTTACATCTTAGCATTTCAAGTTGATATGTTAGCATATAATCCTATAAATGTAATTAATTCAATAGCTCTACAATCAAAATTATTTTAGCAAAGGCTGAAGCTTTTTATTTTTTAACACCATTCTTAGAACTATTTTATCATTGTTTTCATCATGTATCTTTGCAATTAATGTTTAAATAAGGGCTCTTGATGAAAGTGAAAGAGGAGAGTGAAAAAGTTGGCTTAAAGCTCAACATTCAGAAAACGAAGATCATGGCATCTCATCCCATCAATTCATGGCACATAGATGGGGAAACAGTGGGAAAAGTGTCAGACTTTATTATTTTGGGCTCCAGAATCACTGCAGATGGTGATTGCAGCCATGAAATTAAAAGATGCTTACTGCTTGGAAGGAAAGTTATGACCAACCTAGATAGCATATTGAAAAGCAAACATTACTTTGCCAACAGAGGTCCGTCTAGTCAAGGCTATGGTTTTTCCAATGGTCATGTATGGATGTGAGAGTTGGAACTGTGAAGAAAGCTGAGTGCCGAAGAATTATGCTTTTAAACTGTGGTGTTGGAGAAGACTCTTGAGAATCTCTTGGACTGCAAGGAGATCCAACCAATCCATCCTAAAGGAGACCAGTCCTAGGTGTTCATTGGAAGGACTGATGCTGAGGCTAAAACTCCAGTACTTTGGCCACCTCATGTGAAGAGTTGACTCATTGGAAAAGACCCTGATGCTGGGAAGAATTGGGGGCAGGAGTAGAAGGGGACGACAGAGGATGAGATGGCTGGATGGCATCACCGACTCGATGCACATGAATTTGGGTGAACTCCAGGAGTTGGCGATGGACAGGGAGGCGTGGCGTGCTGCGATTCATGGAGTCGCAAAGAGTCAGACACGACTGAGCGACTGAACTGAACTGAACTGAAGGTCTCAATGCTGTCCTTAGATATTCATGCACAGAATTGACCGGATTATCTGGGGACAAAAATTGAACATTACTTCCTGAGGGAATTACACATGTTAATTGAGGGTAGATATTAGCCCTTGATAACTAATGAAAGTTATTCATGCTCATTGTACACATAATTTTATCATTGGCAAGTCTTTTATTACTGCATAGAAATAAAAAGACTGAGAAGCCCAATTTTCCAGTTTAAATATTCGTGTTTGGTTAAAATCTTCCATATAAAGTCATAGTTCTTAAATTCAATTATTATGTGGTTTCTTTTTTCTCTGCCTTACTCTCCTTAGTTATTTTTACCCTAGTAGGTATCAATGATGCTTTGACAAACATCTGTTTTCCTGGGTGATATAAGAAAAGTCCACATTAACAAATTATGAAAAGAAAAAGAAGGGTGAATAAGTAATTTTTTTGCTAGATTAACGTGTTGATATTTAAAATTGTCTTGTATCGAAATCCTTTGGGATTCCATTGAGATCTGGGTATTCTATATACAGCATAAATTCACAATACCTGTTTGCAGCCCAGAACTAGGAAGTGTAAAGAATGTGTTTGTTTTTTTTTTAACACTATATTTTTTAAACAATTACAGATAATGTTAAGAAGGATAAAATATGTTTAAGGGCAGAGAATCTAGAGCCAAATTTAGTCATTAATACTAAGAGTCAGAAATTTTAAGACCTATGGTTTATTTTATTCATTCACCCTTGATTTTAGGACTGAAATGCTTCAACATCCTGCGATTTGATTAGCAGTCTGAGTTCACATCACTTCTCAAATTCACATGCTGTCTCAAAAAATAAAAGTTCCCTTCCCAAGGCACATCCACCTGATGACAGGAGCAGAGCACCCAGGAGCATGACAAGGCACTCACAAACCAGCTGTGGGACTCCCAGGGAGGGAGTGAGGGGGTGAGTAATCTGCTCCTATTCACTGTATTTAGCCCCTGTTTTTCATTAGCTGTTGCTAAGCTGAACACATTCAGTATGTGTGGAAAAAGCTTTTATTAAACATGCTGAAATTGTTAAAAAGACTATTTTACTAGTAAAAAGTGAGTGTTATCAATAAGCAGTCACCTTCATGAATACCATAGTTGGTCATATTACTTCAATATCAGTAAGTAAATAAGATAAATACCATAAGTTTTCTTTGCCTCATTTCACTCAAATCGATGTTATAACTGTTGAATTCTCCAAATGAAAGAAATCTACTGTGATAAATATTAGTTTGCTTTATTTTATCTTTTTTTTACAAGCAAACCCAGCACTGTTTGCATTTGTCATAATCCTAAACTGTTCAAGGAGCAAGGAAATCATAACTGCATGATAATCCCTTTCTATTTCCTCCTTTACACAGCCCAACTATGGGCTGTTATGATGGCACCCAACAGGAATGGTGAGAATCACACTTGGGAGCACTTATTCAGTTTTTAAAAATCAACTCAATTTCAGTTTGAAGGAGAAACAGAGGGGCCCAACACAGTGATAGGAGGTCTAAGCTAGACTCAAGTAAATGTGTTCCTTTCAAACTGAATACAGGCTTCATATCTGTACACTGTGTGGTCTGAAATAGTAAAGCACCATCCGTTGGCGTTCAAGGTACTAACCAGCTAAATTAATGGCATTGTTTTTAAAAAGGAAAAGTGTCTATGCTTGATATGCCCTCTTTGGTCACTTTTGTATTAATAGGCTCTGAGAACCTTGTCTGACACAACCCATATCTGGAGCATCTGAGTGGTGTGGCCTCTAGGAAGTCTTCCATGACGTGGGGCATGCCTCTCAATGTAATGGCTAAGAGTAAAATGAGCTGAGTGTAGGAGCACTTTGGGAAGCATAAACCAGTTTCTTAATAAAAAAAGTGAAGCTTTTTAAAATCAGTATATTTATTGAAGTATGTATTTACAATATTAATTTCGGCTCTACCAAAAAGTGATTCAGTTATGCATGTATGCATTTTCATATATTCTTTTTCATTGTGGTTTATCATAGGATATTTAATGTAAATATGTATGTATTTTATAAATATAAATGTATAAATAAATTTAATGTATCATAGGATATTTAATGTAAATATCATAGGATATTTAATGTAAATCAAATTATATTTAATGTAATATAAATGTGCTATACAGTAGGATCTTATTGTTTATCAATTCTATATATAAAACTGACATCTGCTAACATCAGCCTCTCACCCCATCCCTCTTGCAACCCCTCTTCCTTGGCAAATCACCAGTCTGTATTCTATGTCTGTGATTCTGTTTCTGTTTCATAGATTTTGCATACAGGTGATATCGTATTGTATTTGTCTTTTTTTTAAAGAAACTTTTCAGTGCAGCTTGGTATTTCCTTGCTTTAAGCATGTATCTGAAAGAGTCCAAAATGCAGTACTTGGATGCAATCTCAAAAACAACAGAATGATCTCTGTTCATTTCCAAGGCAAACCATTCAATATCACAGTAATCCAAGTCTATGCTCTGACCAGTAATGCTGAAGAAGCTGAAGTTGAATGGCTCTATGAAGACCTTCTAGAACTAACACACAAAAATGATGTCCTTTTCATTATAGGGGACTGGAATGCAAAATTAGGAAGTCAAGAAACACCTGGAGTAACAGGTAAATTTGGCCTGGGAGTACAGAATGAAGCAGGGCAAAAGCTAATAGAGTTTTGCCAAGAGAACTCACTGGTCATAGCAAACACCCTCTTCCACCAACACAAGAGAAGACTTTACACATGGACATCACCATGGTCAATACCAAAATCAGATTGATTATATTCTTTGCAGCCAAAGATGGAGAAGCTCTATACAGTCAACAAAAGCAAGACCAGGAGCCGACTGTGACTCAGATCATGAACTCCTTATTGCAAAAATTCAGACTTAAATTGAAGAAAGTAGGGAAAACCACTAGACCATTCAGGTATGAAATCAAATCCCTTAAGATTATACAGTGGAAGTGGAGAAATAGATTTAAGGGACTAGATCTGATAGACAGAGTGCCTGAAGAACATGGACAGAGTTTTGTGACATTGTACAGGAGGCAGGGATCAAGACCATCCCCAAGAAAAAGAAATGCAAAAAGGCAAAGTGGTTGTCTGAGGAGGTCTTACAAATAGCTGTGAAAAGAAGAGAAGTAAAAGGCAAAGGAGAAAAGGAAAGATATGCCCATTTGAATGCAGAGTTTCAAAAAATAGCAAGGAGAGATAAAGCCTTCTTCAGCGATCAATGCAAAGAAATAGATGAAAACAATAGAATGGGAAAGATTAGATATATCTTCAAGAAAATTAAAGATACCAAGGGAATGTTTCATGCAAAGATGGGCACAGTAAATGACAGAAATGATATGGACCTAATAGAAGCAGAAGGTATTAAGAAGAGGTGGTGAGAATACACAGAAGAACTGTACAAAAGAGATCTTCATGACCCAGATAATCGCGATGGTGTGATCACTCACCTAGAGTCAGCCATCCTGGAATTCAAAGTCAAGCGGGCCTTAGGAAGCATCACTATGAACAAAACTAGTGGAGGTGATGGAATTCCAGTTGTGTTATTTCAAAGCCTAAAAGATGATGCTGTGAAAGTGCTGCACTCAATACGCCAGCAAATTTGGAAAACTCAGCAGTGGCCACAGGACTGGAAAAGGTCAGTCTTCATTCCAGTCCCAAAGAAACAAATGCCAAAGAATGCTCAAACTACTGCACAACTGCACTCATCTCACACACTTGCAAAGTAATGCTCAAAATTCTCCAAGCCAGGCTTCAACAGTACGTGAGCCATAAACTTCCAGATGTACAAGCTGGATTTAGAAAAGGCAGAGGAACAAGAGATCAAATTGCAAACATGTGTTGGATCATTGAAAAAGCAAGAGAGTTCCAGAAAAACATCTACTTCTCCTTTATTGACTATGCCAAAGCCTTTGACTGTGTGGATACAACAAACTGTGGAAAATTCTTCAAGAGTTGGGAATACCAGACCACCTGATCTGGCTGCTGAGACATCCCTATGCAGGTCAAGAAGTAACAGTTAGAACTGGACATGGAACTACAGACTGGTTCCTAATGGGGAAAGGAGTCCGTCAAGGCTATATATGGTCAGCTCAGAAGGCTGAGTGCTAAAGAATTGATGCTTTTGAACTGTGATGTTGGAGAAGACTCTTGAGAGTCCCTTGGACTGCAAGGAGATCAACCAGTCAATGGTACAGG
Source organism: Bison bison bison (assembly GCF_000754665.1). Classification (NCBI taxonomy): domain Eukaryota; kingdom Metazoa; phylum Chordata; class Mammalia; order Artiodactyla; family Bovidae; genus Bison; species Bison bison. The sequence continues at coordinate 4,421,054 of NW_011495024.1, read as the reverse complement.
AAATCAGTCCTGAATATTCATTGGAAGGACTGTTCCTGAAGCTGAAACTCCAGTACTTTGGCCACCTGTTGGGAGGAACTGACTCATTTGAAAAGACCTCGATGCTGGGAGAGACTGAAGGCGGGAGGAGAAGGGGACAACAGAGGATGAGATGGTTGGATGACATCACAGACTTGATGGACATGAATTGAGTAAGCCCCGGGAGTTGGTGATGGACAGGGAAGCCTGGCATGCTGCAGTCCATGGGGTGCAGTCCATGGGGTTACACGACTGAGCGACTGAACTGAAGCATGTATCCATTTAGTATGTTAAATATTTTGCTAAAAGTATTAAATAGAATGCACCCATTAATCAGGAGATCCTAGATATACCTCGATATATCTATATATATTGTTGTTGTTGTTCTGTCTCTCAGTCAGGTCTGACTCCTTGGGACCCCATGGACTCCAGCTCGCCAGGATTCCCTGTCCTTCACCAACTCTTGGAGCTTGCTCAAATTCATGTCTGTTGAGTCAGTGACACCATCCCAATCATCTTGTCCTCTGTCATTCCTTTCTCTTCCTACCTTCAATCTTTCCCACTATTGGGGTCTTTTCCAAAGATTCGGCTCTTTGCATCAGGTGGCCAAAATATTGGAGATTCAGCATTAGTTCTTCCAGTAAACATTCAGGATTGATTTCCTTTAGGATTGACTGATGTAATCTCCTTTCAGTCCAGGGACTCTCAAGAGACTTCTCCAATACCACAGTTTGAAAGTTTCAATTCTTCAGTGCTCAGCCTTCTTTATATTCCAATTCTCACATCCATACATGACTACTGAAAAAAAAAAACGTAGTTTTGAGTATATGAATATTTATATTTATTATAATATATGTATGTGCTGTTCTTGGTCACTCAGTCATGTCCAACTCTGTGACCCCATAGACCGTAGCCCAACAGACTCCTCAGTTCATGGGGATTCTCCAGGCAAGAATGCTAGAGTGAATTATCATTCCCTCCTCCAGGGGATCTTCCCAACCCAGGGATCAAACCCAGGTCTCCCACATTGCAGGTGGATCCTTTACCATTTGAGCTACCAGGAAAGCCCAATATGTATACTGATATTTATTAATAAGCCAGAATACTGGAGTGGGTAGCCTTTCCCTTCTCCAGTGGATCTTCCCAACCCAGGGATTGAACCCAGGTCTCCCTCATTGCAGGTGGATTCTTTACCAGCTGAGCCACAAGGGAAACCCTTATTAATGGCCAGTTCTTGTATATATAGGATAATCTTAATTTTGTGCTATGTAGGTGACACCAATACCTAGATTTTGTTCAGTTCTGCACATCTATCTTTAACTTTAATTGCACATTTAATCAAGGAATTTCTATATTTGAAAATTGCAACAGTAGGAATGTGACTAGGACTGAAAAGCACCAAATTTACTTCCTTCATGGATGCAGAAAACATACAGAACAATAAAGTGGAGGTAATTTTTAAGTAGGTTATTTTTTAAATTAACACATTTCATCTTTGTTAATAGGAGAAAGTAAGTATGTAGTCAGATTTAGGACCTGAAACACTGATAGAATTCAACATTCACAAACTTGAAGTTAAGAGTTTAAGATTAACATTGTAAACCTAGAAATAAACATAAGTATTATCCCATAAATAAGACATTATATCATATGCCTTAAAATTTTAGATACTATTGTTTGTTAAAATTCTTTTACATTTTAAAATGTAAAAATGCCCGCCTTAATGTTTATGAACTATAGCATATGATTGAGAAATAGAAATGTAACCAGCTAAGAAAATCTTTTAGGAACACTTATAGTTTTACTGAGATATAATTGACATATAGGGTTGTGTAAGTTTAACGTACACAAGGTGTGGATTTGTTACATTATTTTGCAAAATGATTAACTCCATGGAGTTATTTAATACCTCTATCACTTCACACAATTACTATTTCTTTTTTGTGGTGAGAACATTTAAGATTTCTCTTTGCAACTTTCAAGTATATGTATCAGTATTATTAACTATAATCACCAAGGTGTACATTAGATTCCCTAGAACTTATTCATCTAACTGAAAGTTTGTACTATTTGATTAACATCTCCCCATATAGGAATACTTTATATCAAGTCCAGGAAAGGAAGATGGCTTTCCGGAATTCCTCATGGCAGGGCTTTAAGGTTCGGCTGTGGGAAATTTCCAAATTTCAAATTGGAAACATCTACTGGATTATAGAAAAAGCAAGAGAATTCCAGAAAAACAACATCTACTTCTGCTTCATTGATTATGGTAAAGCCGCTGGTTGTGTGGATCATAGCAAACTATGGAAAATTCTTAAAGAGATGGGAACCTGCCTCCTGAGAAGCATGTATGCAGGTCAAGAAGCAACAGCTAGAACCAGACATGGAACGACAGACAGGTTCAAAACTGGAAAAGGAGTACATCCAGGTTGTATATTGTCTTATTTAACTTCTATGCAGAGTACATATATTGTCTTATTTAACTTCAATGCAGAGTACATCATGCGAAATAGCGGGCTGGATGACTCACAAGTTAGAACAAGAAACATTCAGAAAACTAAGATCATGGCATCTAGTTCCATCACTTCATGGCAAATATATGGGCAAACATTGGAAACAGTGACAGACTGTTTTCTTGAGCTCCAAAATCACTGCAGTGACTGTGGCCATGAAATTAAAAGATGCTTGCTCCTTGGAAGAAAAGCTATGACAAACCAAGACAGTGTATTAAAAAGCAGAGATGTTACTTTGCCGACAAAGGTCCATATAGTCAAAGCTATGGTTTTTCTAGTAGTCATGAACGAATGTGAGAGCTGGACCATGAAGAAGGCTGAGCACCAAAGAACAGATGCTTTCAAACTGTGGTGCTGGAGAAGACTCTGTAGAGTCCCTTGGACAACAAGGAGGTCAAACCAGTCAATCCTAAAGGAAATCAATCCTGAATATATATTGGAAGGACTGACGCTGAAGCTGAAACTCCAGTACTTTGGTCACCTGTTGAGAAGAGCCAACTTGCTAGAAAAGACCCTGATGCTTGGAAGGAGGAGGAGAAGGGGACAACAGAGGGTGAGGTGGTTGAATGGCATCACCAACTCAATGGACATAAGTTTGAGCAAACTCAGGGAGATGGTGAAGGACAGGGAAGCCTGGCATGCTGCATGGTGTCACAAAGAGTTGAACACCACTGTGTGACTTAATACAGCAACAATGGGAAATTGGCACTGGAAAAATAAATAGAAGAGCAGGTCTCTAAATAACAGCCAAAGTTGAGTCCATCCAGAGACCACATCAGTTCAGTTCAGTTCAGTTGCTCTGTCATGTATGACTGTTTGTGACCCCATGAATCACAGCACGCCAGGCCTCCCTGTTGATATGAAGGAGTAAAACACTCTCCTGAGTAATATTTGAGGGAATCATGGAAAATAATTGATGCTCAGTTCAGTTCAGTTCAGTCACTGAGTCGTGTCCGACTCTTTGCGACCCCATGAATCACAGCATGCCAGGCCTCCCTGTCCATCACGAACTCCTGGAATTCACTCAAACTCATGTCCATCGAGTTGGTGATGCCATCCAGCCATCTCATTCTCTGTCATCCCCTTCTCCTCATTTCCCCAATCCCTCCCAGCATCAGAGTCTTTTCCAATGAGTCAGTTCTTCACATGTGGTGGCCAAAGTATTGGAGTTTCGGCTTTAGCATCAGTCCTTCCAATGAACACTCAGGACTGATCTCCTTTAAAATGGACTGGTTGGATCTCCTTGCAGTCCAAGGGACTCTCAAGAATCTTCTACAACATCACAGTTCAAAAGCATAAATTCTTTGGCACTCAGGTTTCTTCACAGTCCAACTCTCACATCCATATATGACTACTGGAAAAACCATAGCCTTGACTAGACGGAGCTTTGTTGGCAAAGTAATTGGTGCTAGTGTTTCAGAAACTCACTCTGGACTAATGCAGTGAAAGTCCTGATACCTCATTGCATTTATCAGAGGGTCAATCCTTGGCCAGAATTTGGCATTTCTTTTCCTGAAACACATTAATTTAATTTTTGGCTTCAAAGAATCATCAGTTCCTCTAGTTTCCCTTCTAAGAGCATACCAACAGTGTGCCATGTTGGTTAAATGAGGACAAGTTGATACTGTTGATAAATTTTCTTCCAGGACCCTAATCTGTCATCTTTTGTCACTAGTATGTTAAGTGAACTTTAAAATCAAAGTATAGATTTATTCACTTGCTTTCACATCCATCTTTATGGATTTCTTTGCCAAACTACTACCTGAGAAGTTCTGGGTTAGCCTTCCTGCCCAGAAATAACTCCCTCAATTCTATACTTAACCATCAGGAAACTTATTTTTTAGTAAAAACAATGCTAGTTCATGTTTTCCTTCTGTTAAAAGAAGCCCATAGCATAGGGGTTTTGTTCATATGGTGACAGAGTATGGAAAAGAGAGCAGTTTATAAAGTCCTTGAAATAACACCATTCGTTTACTTTGCCTGGGTTTTGAAAGAACCTTGCTAAATTGAATTTTTCCATTTGTGCAAACTAGTTCTACTAATTCTATTTAATAACTCTTCTAGAATTGTTCTTATCTAGGAAAAGAATACGATGTATAGAAGTGGAACCCAGGAAAACTGGTCTTAGAAAGGCAAGGAGCTCAAAATGTTTTTCAGAAGCGAAATAGAAAACTAATGTAGTCAGCGCACCAGCATCAAAAACAAGCTTTATTGTTGTCCATAAAGCTGCTGGTTTGCAAGTTGGTCCCACACATGGAGGGTAAAGAGGGAAGAAAGAGGCTGGGCACTCCAGATGGGTAGGTGGAAGGTTTAATAAGCAAGGGAGCTTACGTCTGTGGCTTGTTTTGTATGGCTACAGATGGGGAAAAGGGTTTACCCCCTCTACCAGAAATTTTTAAATTTTTTTT
>NW_011495024.1:4410051-4416015 GCF_000754665.1 Bison bison bison | reverse complement strand
AAGGGAGCTTACGTCTGTGGCTTGTTTTGTATGGCTACAGATGGGGAAATGGCTTTACCCCATCTACCCGAATTTTTAAAGTTTATTTAAAAGTTTTATAACCGTTCGTAACTGAACTGAATTGCACATACCGTCCACATGGCCATAACACCTCACTCTCTGAAAGCTGCGTCCTTGAGACAGCTCTGGCTATAAGAACAGTGGTCAGAACATTTATTCAAAGGATGGGGAGGAAATGAGGAACCTCTGATCACCTAGGTCCAGCTCATGGGTCAGCCGGTGCTCAGGTCCTCTCCATCAGCTCCTCCAAACAAGAGCAGATCTTAACGTTTATCTGCAACACCAGTTGGAATGGGGATTCAGTACATGCTTAGTGCATGATTGTCAACAGTTAAGAGAGTAGACAAATAGTCATAGATTTTTAAATAATACCTCCCAGTGTTTTTAAAGTCATGAAGAAAAATGAAATTAGAACATTAAAACAGTGAGATGGCAAATGCTAACACCTAGTCTTTAGGAGGGGAAAATCAAAATCAGATAAAATGATCTTGTTCAGAAGAATAATTTAATTTGAAATGCTTGATGAGATCATTTCTATTATTCTTTATTCATGCCTGGATCTTTGTAGAAGGGAAGAACAAATAAGAGTTGCTTAAGAATAAATTTAGAATTATTTTCTGAAGGGGAGCAGAATAATATCACTGCCAAATATGCCTCTTTGGCATACTAATTCTTTTGAACTGAAATTACATGAGAAACAGCCAGCTCAACAAGGCACCTTATCCTCCTTTCTATGTTCTGAAAGCACAAAATAAATACTCCATGAAATTCGTTTAAAATAAAATGTTTATTTAAATTATTTTATTATAAATATTTATTTAAAATATCCCTGTACTGTGGGGGTGGAAGGCATCCTTATAATCAGAGACAGGGAATTTAGGGTCAAGAAGGGTACACAAACAAACCTTGTTACTTCTTACTAATTTACTAACCCATGCCCAAACTCCTTTGTATTGCTGCTGCTGCTACTGCTAAGTCACTTCAGTCGTGTCCGACTCTGTGCAACCCCATAGACAGCAGCCTAGTTCTTCACAAATTTATTGTTTCCTTGTCTAAAATATAGACTGTCTAAAATACTTTGCCCTGGAATTTCATATTTTTATTGGCTCCCATATGTACAGGGCTTCCCTTGTGGCTCAGCTGGTAAAAAATCTGCCTGCAATGCTGGAGACCTGGGTTCAATGGAAAAACTATAGCCTTGACTAGACGGACCTTTGTTGGCAAAGTAATGTCTCTGCTTTTGAATATGCTATCTAGGTTGGTCATAACTTTCCTTCCAAGGAGTAAGCATCTTTTAATTTCATGGCTGCAGTCACCATCTGCAGTGATTCTGGAGCCCAAAAAAATAAAGTCTGACACTGTTTCCACTGTTTCCCCATCTATTTCCCATGAAGTGATGGGACCTGATGCCATGATCTTCATTTTCTGAATGTTGAGCTTTAAGCCAACTTTTTCACTCTCCTCTTTCACTTTCATCAAGAGGCTTTTGAGTTCCTCTTCACTTTCTGCCATAAGGGTGGTGTCATCTGCATATCTGAGATTATTGATATTTGTTCCCAGCAGTCTTGATTCCAGCTTGTGCTTCTTCCAGCCCAGTGTTTCTCATGATGTACTCTGCATATAAGTTAAATAAGCAGGGTGACAATATGCAGCCTTCACGTACTCCTTTTCCAATTTGGAACCAGTGTGTTGTTCCATGTCCAGTTCTAACTGTTGCTTCCTGACCTGCATATAGGTTTCTCAAGAGGCAGGCCTGGTGGTCTGGTATTTCCATCTCTTTCAGAATTTTCCACAGTTTATTGTGATCCAGACAATCAAAGGCTTTGGCATAGTCAATAAAGCAGAAATAGATATTTTTCTGGAACTCTCTTGCTTTTTCGATGATCCAGCGGATGTTGCAATTTGATTATTTGCCTTCAGGACTTGGAAATTCCTCTCTGTCTCCATTTTCATTTTCCCATTTTTTCCTTTGTTATCCTGACATTTACCACATGCCCTTGAGCAGGAAACTGAACTAGATGATTTGGTGCCCTCATTCACTTCAGGTTCCCAAACAGCTAAGCCAGGTGATAAAACATTTGAAACTCTTGTTTTATCATTTATTGAGTGTGAAAATGCTTCTATTGCTTTGAAAAGGTCACATTTCTATCTCTGCATTCAATCTGTTTTCAGACATATTCCTATATTTACTCAAAAGAACTGCTCTCCTTTCCTCTTTCATTCAACAACTGTGTATTGAATTACTGATGTGTGCCAAGAATAGAAGGTGGTAAGAAAATCAGATATGGACCCCTACTGTCTTGGTGTCAGATACACCATTTTATCAAAATGTGGCTTCTGGTTCATCTCCTTACCTTCATTCTCACTCTAGGATCCCCATGACCCAGGGAAACAATCATGCTTAGATGATCTCTAAGTTGGAACAACTCTCTTAGATGATGTGTTGCCTTTATTCTAGCCTTTCTGAATTTCAAAGAATTATACAAATGAATTTAATTAACATGCTCACAAGTCACCACATTCTTATTATGACCAGAGGTGATATGATTTCTCTAGGATAAGGAGTACAGTGTAACATAATCTTTGATACCATGTGGCACTCACTTTTTTGCAGAAGGAAATCTCATTTCACAGTTCCCTTATGAGGCTTCCAATTTTTGTTTCATGAGGAATTATTATTAAGTATCTTTCAGAGTTTTTCAAGATAAACTTCAGTTTTCAAATTAACAATTTCTCTTAGAACACTGTGGCTTTGTTAAAAGTTTAGGTTGGTTGCTTTAAAATAGACTTACTCCTGTCAAAATGAGATAGTGAGAGGCGAGGAACAGCATTGAAGTGGGAAAGAGTGTACTTTATAGTGACATCTCCACAGTTTTTCAATGTTTTAGCTGAAATAATTAAATTGAGACTTGAGCCTACTCTAATATAAGCATATTTTTTATATAACTTACTAAATTATTTCAGTCCCAAAGGCCCTATTTCATGGTAGTGAATGCCTCCTGTGGTACTTGGATGGGAAAACAAAACTTTGAACCACATTGCTAATAAATAAAAGACTTTTCTCTCTCTGGTACACCAAGGGGAAAATATTAGAAAATGGGTCTTATGAGATAAGTACATTTAAAAGTTAACATGATATGGTGGAAATAAAACTGGCCCGAGAGACAAAACAATGGATAACAATGTCAGCTCAGCCACTAATAAGTTTTTGACCTTGGATAATTTGCTCAACTTCTTTGAGCACAGTTCCTAGTCTATAGAACTAGATTAGTAGGTAGATGAGTACCTCCCTCATGGAATTCTAAGAGTAAAGATAAGAAAAAAATATATAAGTACATAACAGAATGCCTGGCAAGTGGTTAGCCACTGGTAAATAAGTTTCTTCTCTCTTCTCTTTCCTTTGCTTGCTGGAAAACCCTGTGTGAGGCAGTGGAGAGCCTAGATTTCATTGATCACATCAGGAAGCTACAATCTGTATATGAAATAGACCACTGATACAGTAAGTAGGAAAGTTACTGCTTTTTTGGTGTGGTGTGGTGGCTGCCACAAAACCCACTGTGAGACCAAGGCCTCTTCACAGCACAAGTGTGCTGTAGTAACTGTGCAGTATTATGCCATGGTTATCACACTATTAGGTTGTCGTTGAATGCTTTGAACCTTCTGAAACAGAGCAGGACCCTATGGGGTCCTCCCTGGTACAAGTCCTTTCTGTGTCCCCCATATCTTGTGTGTGTGAAACCACACTTCTCAGGTAGGACTCAAACTCAGCTAAAATGCAGAGTTGGGACTTGAACCCACTGTCTTTTAATTGAAAGTACTCACCTGGTGCCAGGACTTTCCACAGTTCAGGTTCTTTTGTCTCAATGCAGGAAGAATGCAGCGAGAGACAAAGTGGGAGGTGAAGAGTGAGTTTATTAGCATAGAATGCTTGTGAGAGGTACAAGTGGGCAGGCAGGAAAGCTCTGCCCTGAGAACTGAGAGGACTTTATAAGCAAAAGAAAAGTGGGGAGTGAAAGAATACCGCCTTCTTCCTCATTCTTGGCCAGATGTCAAGGCTTACATCAGTAGTTCCTCCTTTGACCATATGTGGTCTAACCAGGACTGTCCTGGCACTACTTAAATCATAATTCCCATGTGGCACAGGGATAAAGAATCCACCTGCAAATGCAGGAGATGCGGGTTCGATCCCTGACTTGGGAAGATCCCCTGAAGAGGAAATGGCAACCTACACAAATATTCTTGCCTGGAAAATTCCATGTAAGAGGAGCCAAATTACATCAGTTCTTTGGTAATAGAATATAGTGATCATTACTTAGTCAGTTCAGTCACATTCTTTGCGACCCCATGGACTGCAGTACATCAGGCTTCCCTGTCCATAACCAACTCCCGGAGCTTGCTCAAACTCATGTCCATCGAGTTGGTGATGCGATCCAACCATCTCATCCTTTGTCATCCCCTTCTCTTCCTGCCTACAATCTTTCCCAGCATCAGGGACTTTTCTGATGAGTCAGTTCTTTGCATCAGGTGGCCGAACTATTGGAGTTTCAGCTTCAGCATCAGTCCTTCTAATGTATATTCATGACTGATTTCCATTAGGATTGACTGGTTGGATCTCCTTGCAGTCCAACGGACTCTCACGAGTCTTCTCCAACACCACAATTCAAAAGCATCAATACTTCAGCACTCAACTTTCTTTATAGTCCAAATCTCACATCATACATGACTACTGGAAAAACCATAGCTTTTACTAGATGGACATTTGTTGGCAAAGTAATGTCTCTGCTTTTTAATATGCTGTCTAGATTAGTCCTAGTTTTTCTTCCAAGGAGCAAGTGTCTTTTAATTTCATGGCTGCATTTACCATCTGCACTGATTTTGAAGTCCAAGAAAAAAAAATTATCTCACTATTTCCATTGTTTCCCCATCTATTTGCCATGAAGTGATGGAACCAGATGCCATGATCTTAGTTTTCTGAATGTTGAGTTTTAAGCCAACTTCTTCACTCTCCTCTTTGACTTTCATCAAGAGGCTCTTTAGTTCTTCTTCACTTTGTGCCATAAGGGTGGTATCATCTGCATATCCGAGGTTATTGGTATTTCTCCTGGCAATCTTGATTCCAGCTTGTGCTTCATCCTGCCCAGCGTTTCACATGATGTACTCTGCATATAAGTTAAATAAGTAGAGTAACAATCTTAGTGTAAGAATTCTATGTTTTGAAAAATGATCATTTAAATTCTGTTTGTTTTCTATAGTTTTGCTTGTTTGCCCTTATTATTTATTAAAGATCTGTTTTGGAAATGTAAGCTTATGAGGATTATGATAAAAATAGAACCAGGAGATGGGTTTAGAATGAGCAGTGTACCCCTGGAGCTAAGTGTGATAGAAGGAGGAGTTATAATGAAAGAACCCTGGTTCTGGGGATACACGGGACTTCTAGAGCTTTGTTTACACTCAAAAGATTATCCTTAGGAAAGTTATATCTGCTAAAACTTTGAACTTTGTGAAATTACTTTAAAGGAAAACATTATCTATACTTTCTGCCCCAAATACTTCCCTATCACCTATCTATCCCTTGATAAGTTTTAAGAAATTCCAGTACTAATCACTTGTAGATGTTTTTCTGGAACTCTCTTGCTTTTTCCATGATCCAGCAGATGTTTGCAATTTGATCTCTGGTTCCTCTGCCTTTTCTAAAACCAGCTTGAACATCTGGAAATTTGTGCTTCATGTATTGCTGAAGCCTGGCTTGGAGAATTTTCAGCATTACTTTACTAATGTGTGAGATGAGTGCACCAATTGTGCCATAGTTTGGGCATTCTTTGGCATTGCCATTCTTTGGGATTGGAATGAAAACTGACCTTTTCCAGTCCTGTGGCCACTGCTGAGTTTTCCAAATTTGCTGGC
>NW_011495024.1:4401183-4409951 GCF_000754665.1 Bison bison bison | reverse complement strand
GCAGCACTTTCACAGCATCATCTTTCAGGATTTGAAATAGCTCAACTGGAATTCCATCACCTCCACTAGCTTTGTTCGTAGTGATGCTTTCTAAGGCCCACTTGACTTCACATTCCAGGATGTCTGGCTCTAGGTCAGTGATCACACCATCGTGATTATCTGGGTCGTGAAGATCTTTTTTGTATAGTTCTTCTGTGTATTCTTGCCATCTCTTCTTAATATCTTCTGCTTCTGTTAGGTCCATACCATTTTTGTCCTTTATCGAGCCCATCTTTGCATGAAATGTTCCTTTGGTATCTCTGATTTTCTTGAAGAGACCCCTAGTCTTTCCCATTCTGTTGTTTTCCTCTATTTCTTTGCATTGATCACTGAAGAAGGCTTTCTTATCTCTCCTTGCTATTCCTTGGAACTCTGCATTCAGATGATTATATCTTCCCTTTTCTCCTTTGGTTTTTGCTTCTCTTCTTTTCACAGCTATTTGTAAGGCCTCCTCAGACAGCCATTTTGCTTTTTTTGCATTTCTTTTTCTTGGGGATGGTCTTGATCCCTGTCTCCTGTACAATGTCACAAACCTCGGTCCATAGTTCATCAGTCACTCTATCAGATCTAGTCCCTTAAATCTATTTCTCACTTCCACTGTATAGTCATAAGGGATTTTATTTAGGTCATACCTGAATGGTCTAATGATTTTCCCGACTTTCTTCAATTTAATTCTGAATTTGGCAATAAAGAGCTCATGATCTGAGCCACAGTCAGCTCACAGTCTTGTTTTTGCTGATGTATAGAGCTTCTCCATCTTTGGCTGCAAAGAATATAATCAATCTGATTTCAGTGTTGACCATCTGGTGACGTCCATGTGTAGAGTCTTCTCTTGTTTTGTTGGAAGAGGGTGTTTGCTATGACCAGCGCACTCTCTTGGCAAAACTCTATTAGCCTTTGCCCTGCTTCATTCCATACTCCAAGGCCAAATTTGCCTGTTACTCCAGGTGTTTCTTGACTTCCTATTTTTGCTTTCCAATCCCCTATAATGAAAAGGACATCTTTTTGGGGTGTTAGTTCTAAAAGGTCTTGTAGGTCTTCATAGAACCGTTCAACTTCAGCTTCTTCAGCATTACTGGTTGGGGCATAGGCTTGGATTACTGTGATATTGAATGGTTTGCCTTGGAAATGAACAGAGATCATTCTGTCGTTTTTGAGATTGCATCCAAGTATTGCATTTTGGACTCTTTTGTTCACCATGATGGCTATTTCATTTCTTCTAAAGGATTCCTGCCCACAGTAGTAGATAAAATGGTCATCTGAGTTAAATTCACCCATTCCAGTCCATTTTAGTTCTCTGATTCCTAGAATATTGACATTCACTCTTGCCATCTCTTGTTTGACCACTTCCAATTTGCCTTGATTCATGGACCTAGCATTCCAGGTTCCTATGCAATATTGCTCTTTACAGCATTGGTCCTTGCTTCTATCACCAGTCACATCCACATCTTGGTATTGTTTTTGCTGTGGCTCCATCCCTTCATTTTTTCTGGAGTTATTTCTCCACTGATCTCCAGGTGCATATTAGGCACTTACTGACCTGGGGAGTTCCTCTTTCAGTATCCTATCATTTTGCCTTTTCATACTGTTCATGGGGTTCTCAAGGCAAGAATACTGAAGTGGTTTGCCATTCCTTTCTTCAGTGGACCACATTCTGTCAGTGACCTGCCTCTTGAAAAACCTATATACAAGTCAGGAAGCAACAGTTAGAACTGGACATGGAACAACAAACTGGTTCCAAATAGGAAAAGGAATACGTCAAGGCTGTATATTGTCACCCTGCTTATTTAACTTATATGCAGAGAACATCATGAGAAACGCTGGGCTGGAAGAAGCACAAGCTGGAATCAAGATTGCAGGGAGAAATGTCATTTCAGATATGCAGATGACACCACCCTTATGTCAGAAAGTGAAGAAAAACTAAAGAGCCTCTTGATGAAAGTGAAAGAGGAGAGTGGAAAAGTTGGCCTAAAGCTCAACATTCAGAAAACTAAGATTGTAGCACCTGGTCCCATCACTTCATGGGAAATAGATGGGGAAACAGTGGAAACAGTTCAGACTTTATTTTGTTGGGCTCCAAAATCATTGTAGATGGTGACTGAGGCATGAAATTAAAAGATGCTTACTCCTTGGAAGGAAAGTTATGACCAACCTAGATAGCATATTGAAAAGCAGAGACATTACTTTGCCAACAAAGGTCTGTCTAGTCAAGGCTATGGTTTTTCCAGTGGTCATGTATGGATGTGAGACTTGGACTGTGAAGAAAGCTGAGAGTCAAAGAATTGATGCTTTTGAACTGTGGTGTTGGAGAAGACTCTTGAGTGTCCCTTGGACTGCAAGGAGATCCAACCAATCCATCCTAAAGGAGATCAGTCCTGGGTGTTCATTGGAAGGAATGATGCTAAAGCTGAAACTCCAATACTTTGGCCACCTCATGCTAAGAATTGACTCATTGGAAAAGACCCTGATGCTAGGAGGGATTGGGGGCAGGAGGAGAAGGCGACGACAGAGGATGAGATGGCTGGATGGCATCACCGACTCAATGGACGTGAGTTTAAGTGAATTCCAGGAGTTGGTGATGGACAGGGAGGGCCTGGTGTTTTGCGATTCATGGGGTCGCAAAGAGTCAGACACAACTAAGTAACTGAACTGAACTGAACTGAATCACTTGTAGATAAGACCATAAAAGCCATGTTAGTACTTAAGTGTGTTCATTGGGAGGAGAGTCCTTAGATTTTTTCACTTACTCACCTCACATCCTTATTGTCTTGTCAGATTTATTAGCAGAAGGTGCTGTTGCTGGGGAAGAAAAAGAGAACAAGATAGGTCAGACCAGATATGGAGCATCAGACCCAGTAGACGCTCCTTAACTGACAAAGTGCACACTAAATATCACAAGAAAAAAGTTTGAGTAAGCTAAGAAGAAAAATAAATAAATAAAAAGGAAAAAAATTGGAGATAGAGAGACACATCTAGGGTATTCATTTTAAATATTTATTTGAGAGCAATTCTGTAATAATAAAGTCCAAGTAACTCCAGGTTCTGTGAGGGCTGCACCACTGCCTGGAACTGTGAATGGATGCTGCTGAGAGTTCATTCTTGTCTTCGCCAGAGGACCTGATCATCATTTGACATAGAGTAAGCAATGGATACCTGTCTCTCATAAGCTTCATTTTTTATTTTGTGAGCGCTTTTTCCCTCAGAATTGTTAAGGAATTTGCAAAAGCAAAGTTTACTTAACAAGTTATATTAATGATTTAACATTTGTATGATGGCCAATTCCCAAGCAGAAAAGCATCTTTAGTGACCACATATGCAACATACTAAATGAGGATACATGGGTTTTAGACTTGACTCAACATCTGGCATATAACTTTGAACCTTTTTAATCAAACCCTGGTGATATCACACTTTTAAAGTGATGAGAACAGGGCTGTTACTGACAGAAGCAGAATTAGCTTTTAAACTGTGGTCTGGCTTCAGAGAGCACTGGAGTTCAGTTTACTTGCCCTGCAAAGTTATTATTACTTTTAGGGTAAATAGAACCACTCTGTGGGCTTCCTTGGTGGCTCAGTGGTAAAGAATCTGCCTGCCAATGTAGGAGACATGGATCAATCCCAGGTTCGGAAAGATACCCTGAAAGATAAGATGGCAACCTACTACAGTATTCTTGCCTGGGAAACCCCAAGGACAGGGGAGCCTGAAGTGCTATAGTCCTTAGGGTAACAAAAAAGAAATTACTTAGCAACTAAACAGCAACAACAGACAACAAGAACCACTTTAGCCAATGTGAGCCTGTGCTACTAACAGGCAAGAGCAAGGGAGGGTCTCCCATGGTGCCCTCATGATCTTCCCTCCCTAAGAAGTTTTCTATCTTTACTATTTCTTAAAATGAATAAAGAAAGATCTTGTGTCCTCCTTCAATACCAATGTTGTGATGTAAATATTTGTGTTTTGTCTTGTTTGGAAAGTGAAAGTAGCTCAGTTGTGTCTGACTCTTTGTGGCCCCATGGACTATAGAGTCCATGGAATTCTCCAGGCCAGAATACTGGAGTGTGTAGCCTTTTCCTTCTCCAGGGGATCTTCCCAACCCAGGGATCAAACCCAGGTCTCCTGCATTGCAGGCAGATTCTTTACCAGGTGAGCCACAAGGAAAGCCCAAGAATACTGGAGTGGGTAGCCTATCCTTCTCCAGCGGATCATGCCAACCCAGGAATCAAACTGGGATATCCTGTATTGCAGACAGATTCATTACCAACCTCATTCTATTTTCTGCATCAGAGGGCATTTCTGATTCCCTCAAGGTTTGAATCACAGTTATATCGAGAGCACAGTGATTCAAAGCCCAGGTTCTAGAGTCAGATGCAGATATTCAAGTCCCTGCTCTGCCACCTCCACGTTGTTAAGACTCTTTACATGAACCTCCGTTATAGTAACCTCTGCTAACATTGATGTTTTAGGAATCAGTGAACTAAAATCGACTGGAATTGGTGAATTTAACTCAGATGAGAAATATCAATAACCTCAGATATTCAGATGACACCACCCTTACGGCAGAAAGTGAAGAAGAACTAAAGAGCCTCTTGATGAAAGTCAAAGAGGAGAGTGAAAAAAGCTGGCTTAAAGCTCAACATTCAGAAAACTAAGATCGTGGGATCCGGTCCCATCACTTTATGGCACATAGATGGGGAAACAGTGGAAACAGTGGCTAACTTTATTTTGGGGGGCTCCAAAATCACTGCAGATGGTGACTGCATCCATGAAATTAAAAGACACTTGCTCCTTGGAAGGAAAGATATGACCAACCTACACAGCATATTAAAAAGCAGAGATATTATTTTGCTGACAAAGGTAGTTTAGTCAAACCTATGGTTTTTCCACTAGTTGGACTATAAAAAAAGCTGAGCACTGAAGAACTGATGCTTTTGAACTTGGTGTTGGAGAAGACTCTTGAGAGTCCCTTGGACTGCAAGGAGAGCCAACCAGTCCATCCTAAAGGAGATCAGTCCTGGGTGTTCATTGGAAGGACGGATGTTGAAGCTAAAACTCCAATAATTTGGCCACCTGATGCGAAGAGCTAACTCATTTGAAAAGACTCTGATGCTGGGAAAGATTGAGGACAGGAGGAGAAGGGGATGACAGAGGATGAGATGGCTGGATGTCATCTCCGACTCTATGGACATGGGTTTGGGTGGACTCCAGGGGTTGGTGATGGACAGGGAGGCCTGGCATACTGCAGTTCATGGGGTTGCAGAGTCAGACACGACTGAGCAACTGAACTGAACTAAACTCAGATGACAATTATATCTACTACTGTATCCCTTAGAAGAAATGGAGAATCCCTTAGAAGAATTGGAGTAGTCATCATAATCAACAAAAGAGTCTAAAATGCAGTACTTGGATGCAATCTCAAAAATGCTCAAGAATGCTCTCTGTTTGATTCCAAGGCAAATATTTCAGTATCACAGTAATCCAAGTCTGTGCCCTGACTAGTAAAGCTGAAGAAGCTGAAGTTGAACAGTTCTATGAAGACCTACAAGACCTTCTAAAACTAAAACCCCAAAAGATGTCCTTTTCATCATAGGGGACTGGAGTGAAAAAGTAGGAAGTCAAGATATACCTTGAGTAACGGGCAAGTTTGGTCTTGGAGTACAAAATGAAGCAGGGGAAAGGGTAACAGAGTTTAGCCAAGAGAATGCACTGGTCATAGCAAACACGCTCTTCCAACAACACAAGAAAGACTCTACACAAGGACATCAACATGGTCAATACCAAAATCAGATTGATTATATTCTTTGCAGCCAAAGATGGAGAAGCTCTATACAGCCAGCAAACACAAGACTGAGAGTTGACCATGGCCCAGATCATGAACTTCTTATTGCAAAATTCAGAATTAAGTTGAAGAAAGTAGGGGAAACCACTAGACCATTCAGGTATGAAATCAAATCCCTTATGATTATACAGCGGAAGTGAGAAATAGATTTAAGGGACTAGATCTGATAGACAGAGTGCCTGAAGAACATGGACAGAGTTTTGTGACATTGTACAGAAGGCAGGGATCAAGACCATCCCCAAGAAAAAGAAATGCAAAAAGGCAAAGTGGTTGTCTGAGGAGGCCTTACAAATAGCTGAGAAAAGAAGAGAAGGGAAATGCAAAGGAGAAAAGGAGAGATATACCCATTTGAATGCAGAAATCCAGAGAATAGAAAGGAGAGATAAGAAAGCCTTCTTCAGTGATCAATGCAGAGAAATAGATGAAAACAATAGAATGGAAGATGAGATGTCTTCAAGAGAATTAGAGATACCAAGAAAACGTTTCGTGCAAAGATGGGCACAGTAAATGACAGAAATGGTATGGACCTAACAGAAGCAGTAGATATTAAGAAGAGGTGAAAAGAATACACAGAAGAACTGTACAAAAAAGATCTTCACGACCAAGATAATCAAGATGGTTTGATCACTCACCTAGAGCCAGACATCCTGGAATGCAAAGAAGACAAATGAGCCTTAGGAACCATCACTACGAACAAAGCTAGTGGAGGTGATGGAATTCCAGTTGAGCTATTTCAAATCCTAAAAGATGATGCTGTGAAAGTCTGTAGTCAATATGCCAGCAAATTTGGAAAACTCAGCAGTGGCCACAGGACTGGAAAAGGTCACTTTTTCATTCCAATCCCAAAGAAAGGCAATGCCAAAGAATGGTCAAACTACCACACAATTGCATTCATCTGACATGCTAGCAAAGAAATGCTCAAAATTCTCCAAGCCAGGCTTCAATGGTACATGACTTGTGAACTTCCAGATGTTCAAACTGGATTTAGAAAAGGCAGAGGAACCAGAGATCAAGTTGCCAACATCAGTTGGATCATTATAAAAGCAAGCGAGTTCCAGAAAAACATTTACTTCTGCTTTATTGACTATGCCAAAGCCTTTAACTGTGTGGATCACAACAAACTGGAAAATTCTTCAAGAGATGGGAATACCAGACCACCTGACCTGCTTCCTGAGAAATCAGTATGCAAGTCAAGATGCAATGATTAAACCTATAAAACACTGGTGAAAGAAATCAAAGAGGACACTAATAGATGGAGAAATATACCATGTTCATGGATTGGAAGAATCAATACAGTGAAAACGAGTATAGTACCCAAAGCAATTTAAAGATTCAATGCAATCCCTATCAAGCTACCAAAAGTATTCTTCACAGAGCTAGAACAAATAATTTCACAATTTGTATGGAAATACAAAAAACCTCGAATAGCCAAAGCAATCTTGAGAAAGAGAACAGAACTGGAGGAATCAACTTGCCTGACTTCAGGCTGTACTACAAAGCCACAGTCATCAAGACAGTATGGTACTGGCACAAAGACAGAAATATAGATCAATGGAACAAAATAGAAAGCCCAGAGATAAATCCACGCACCTATGAACACCTTATCTTTGACAAAGGAGGCAAGAATATACAATGGATTAAAGACAATCTCTTTAACAAGTGGTGCTGGGAAAACTGGTCAACCACTTGTAAAAGAATGAAACTAGAACACTTTCTAACAACATACACAAAAATAAACTCAAAATGGATTAAAGATCTAAATGTAAGACCAGAAATATAAAACTCTTAGAGGAGAACATAGGCAAAACACTCTCTGACATACATCACAGTAGGATCCTCTATGACCCACCTCCCAGAATAATGGAAATAAAAGCAAAAATAAACAAATGGGACCTTATTAAACTTAAAAGCTTCTGCACAACAAAGGAAACTCTAAGCAAGGTGAAAAGACAGCCTTCAGAATGGGAGAAAATAATAGCAAATGAAGCAACTAACAAACAACTAATCTCAAAAATGTACAAGCAACTCCTACAGCTCAATTCCAGAAAAATAAATGCCTCAATCAAAAATGAGCCAAATAACTAAATAGACATTTCTCCAAAGAAGACATACAGATGGCTAACAAACACATGAAAAGATGCTCAACATCACTCATTACCAGAGAAATGCAAATCAAAACCACTATGAGGTACCATTTCATGCCAGTCAGAATGGCTGCGATCCAAAAGTCTACAGGCAGTAAATGCTGGAGAGGGTGTGGAGAGAAGGGAACCCTCTTACACTGTTGGTGGGAATGCAAACTAGTACAGCCACTATGGAAAACAGTGTGGAGATTCCTTAAAAAACTGGAAATAGAACTGCCTTATGATCCAGCAATCCCACTGCTGGGCATACACACGGAAGAAACCAGAATTGAAAGAGACACGTGTACCCCAATGTTCATCACAGCACTGTTTATAATAGCCAGGACATGGAAGCAACCTAGATGTCCATCAGCAGATGAATGGATAAGCAAGCTGTGGTACATATACACAATGGAGTATTACTCAGCCATTAAAAAGAATGCATTTGAATCAGTTCTAATGAGGTGGATGAAACTGGAGCCTATTATACAGAGTGAAGTAAGCCAGAAAGAAAAACACCAATACAGTATACTAACGCATATGTATGGAATTTAGAAAGATGGTAACAATAACCCTGTATACGAGACAGAAAAAGAGTCACTGATGTAAAGAACAGTCTTTTGGACTCTGTGGGAGAGGGCGAGGGTGGGATGATTTGGGAGAATGGCATTGAAACATGTATAAAATCATATATGAAATGAGTCGCCAGTCCAGGTTCAATGCACGATACTGGATGCTTGGGGCTGGTGCACTGGGACAACCCAGAGGGATGG
>NW_011495024.1:4400126-4401083 GCF_000754665.1 Bison bison bison | reverse complement strand
CCCAGAGGGATGGTATGGGGAGGGAGGAGGGAGGAGGGTTCAGGATGGGGAACACGTGTATACCTGTGGCGGATTCATGTTGATATATGGCAAAAACAATACAATATTGTAAAGTTAAAAAATAAAATTTTAAAAAAATAAAATAAAATTTAAAAAAATGTATAAAGAATAATACAGCAAACTTTGACTCAGGGCACAGACCTTCAGGGGTCCCAGTTTTAATCTGGGGTCTCAGTTCCTTCTTCACATCTTGCTTCCCCACCCCACCCCCATCCACCCACCTTCATACCCAAGCTTCAAGGCATCAGATTGTCAAATGCCCTGAGTAGCTGAAGATTTGGCATCAGCTTCGCACTCTGCTTTCTCTGAGAATTCAAATGAGCCATAAATATAAAAGATATGTGAAGTATTTCATTCAGTACTGTATGAGTTTTAGTGGAAAATTTTTCAGGATATCTAGTCCCTTTATTATTTTTTAAACTAAACTATACCCACTGTTATGAGTTTAAAATTTTTGTTAATTTCATTTTATTTCTATATTTGTGTCTATCTGCATTAAGATATGAATGTAAATAAAGACAAAATGACCACTAAAAAAAAAAAAAGCAATGGTTAGAACTAGTCATGGAACTATACAGACTGGTTCCTAATAGGAAAAGGAGTACGTCAAGGCTGTATATTGTTACCCTGCTTATTTAACTTATATGCAGAGTACATCATGAGAAATGTTGGGCTGGGTGAAGCACAAGCTGGAATCAAGATTGCTTGGAGAAATACCAATAACTTCAGATATGCAGATGACACCACCCTTATGGCAGAAAGTGAAGAAGAACTAAAGAGCCTTTTGATGAAAGTGAAAGAGGAGAGTGAAAAAGTTGGCTTAAAGCTCAACCTTCAGAAAACTAAGATCATGGCATCCAGTCCCATCACTTCATGGCAAATAGATGGGGAAACAGT
>NW_011495024.1:4389378-4400026 GCF_000754665.1 Bison bison bison | reverse complement strand
AAAAAGTTGGCTTAAAGCTCAACCTTCAGAAAACTAAGATCATGGCATCCAGTCCCATCACTTCATGGCAAATAGATGGGGAAACAGTGGAAACAGTGTCAGACTTTATTTTGGGGGCTCCAAAATCACTGCAGATGGTGATTGCAGCCATGAAATTAAAAGACACTTACTCCTGGAAGGAAAGTTATGACCAACCTAGACAGCATATTCAAAACCAGAGACATTACTTTGCCAACAAAAGTCCATCTAGTCAAGGCTATGGTTTTTCCAGTGGTCATGTATGGATGTGAGAGTTGGACTATAAAGAGAGCTGAGCACAGAAAAATTGATGCATTTGAACTGTGATGTTGGAAAAGACTCTTGAGAGTCCCCTGGACTGCAAGGAGATCCAACCAGTCCATCCTAAAGGAAATGAGTCTGAGTATTCATTAGAAGGACTGATGCTGATGCTGAAACTGCATTACTTTGGCGACCTGATGCCATGAACAGACTCATCGGAAAAAAACCCTGATCCTGGGGAAGATTGAAGGCAGCAGGAGACAGGGATGACAGAGGATGAGATGGTTGGATAGCATCACTGACTCGATGGATATGATTTTTAGTAAGCTCCTAGAGTTGGTGATGGACACGGAAGCCTGGCGTGCTGCAGTCCATGAGGTCGCAAAGAGTCGGACATGACTGAGCAATTGAACTGAACTGAACTGAACTGAACTGTCGGACACGACTGAGCGACTGAACTGAACTTCTCTCATGAGCTATGTATGTACAACATGCACTTATATCATGCCTACCACCGCAGGAATCTCTTATTATTGGTGTGTTTCACATACTACGTCATTTATTCTTCATAATAACCCTCATTTAAGGATTACAATCAACTTTCTGAAGTTGATATAATTGAAATCCCCATGTTATACCTAATGACATGAGACTAGGGAAGGTTATGCTATTCACCTATGGTTGCAGAGCTAGGAAGTGATAGAGGGAGAATCAATCCTCTGTCAGCCTGACTCCAATTAAGACACAAGCCATATAATGTATCACAGCCATTACATCAAAGGTGTACTAGCTACTTTTACGTGTTTCTGAGAGACTGGATTGTCAGCAGAAACAAGTGAACCATAAATAACAAAAAGCAACTCAGTGAACAAACTGTAAGTTGAATCCGTGTTACACTTTATTAACTTGGGTGAAAATAACCCACCTAAAATCGTGACATCTACCAGTATGCCAAACAAAAGTAAAGTTGAAGGAGCCAGAATATGCAGTACTATCAGGATACAAGACAGTGTTGCTGCTCTTGAGTAGATGGTAATCTAGTTGGACCAATTAAATATTGTTCTCATATGTGTAAAAAAATAATCATTTTAGGTTCACTGTATACTCATCATTGGGATGCATAATGCCTAATAAAGGGTAACTAAGCAAACATTTGCTCTCAAATGCTGAGCATGGGCTCCTGAAAAAAATTGAATAAATTGTATGGTTCAGGTATTATATGCTAAAGGATTTTTTTCTAAATTATGAAAATATGATAACACATTTACAGGAGATTTGAAAAATATAGAACAAAGTTGCATATAGTTCTGCTATGTATTACAATTATTTTTAAGTAGATAAATTAAGATATTTAGTTGGAGTTTCAATATCAATTCTCAAAGATTAATAGAAAGGATAGAGAGAAAAGTAGAAAGATAAAGTAGACCTGAAAACCACAGTGAACCAGTTCAACATAATCAAGATTTACACAATTTCCGCACAACAGCAGGGTACAAATTCTATTCAAGTTCCATATATTATAAACCAGGAGACACTGGAACATATCCAGGGTCATAAAACAAGGTGCAAAAATTTCATGGTCTAAAGGTATTGAAATCATACAGAGCCTGTTCTCTTATCACTGTGGAATTATATTAGAAATCAATATCAAAAGATATTTGAAAAGAACCCACATATTTTCAAATGCAAAGTGACATTTGCCAAAAGGGATCTTTGACTTAGCCATTGAAAGCCTTGGGAAGGTTCAAAGAACACAGAGGGTGATTCTGTGTGAAAAATCACAGAGGGTGATTGCAGAGAAGAAAGCATTTAAATGAGAAATTAATATCAAGAATACTTTAAATACGCCATGTATTTGGAAATTAAATGTCCACTTTTAAATGATTGATGTGTCTGAGAAGCCATAACAAGGAAGATTAGAAAATATTTGTAACAGAATAAAAACTAAAAGAGAATTTACCAGATTTTGTTGCATGCACTGAAGCTGTTCAATGCAACTAAATACAGTGTGGAATCTTGAATAAGATATGAAAACAAATAATGGACACTAACATAAAATTTTGTAAATTTGAACAAAATTTGTGTTTTAGTTAATACTGTATCACATGCTACTTTCCTGGTGTTTTTTCCAGCATGATATTTCTTTATATTTTCAGAATTGGATTAGAATTTCAAGTCTCATTCAAAAACCTTTTTTAAAAATCACTAAAATAATATTTCTAGACTTTTAGCAATAATACTAGATGCTAGAATAAATGGAACTATATCAAAGTTTTGAATAAATATAAATTAGAAATCTAGTATTCTATTCATACTTAGTCAAACAAGTGAAACCAAAATGTTATAAATTTTTTAGCTAAGGAAAAATTCATGTTTTCTAAAATACATATATTATACTTAATATATATGTATATATGCACACACACACAAAGCTTTTTTACTACACTTGATAAAGGCTTGAGAAAGAGCCTAAAAAAAGGAGAGATGGAGAAATCGAAAAACATAAATGAAATGAAAGCCCTGAATATGAAATAGAAAAAGTGAAATAAGCTAGATAAAAGTAAAAGATCATCATATAGTCCATTTTTTTAAAAATATGGCTACTCATTAGAATCATATCTGGAGTTTTTGAGTAAAAAACAATACCTGGGCATTTGTATTTTACAACAAATTCCAAGATAATAGGAATGTGTATCTGATTTTTTAAAAGTGATTACAGGTTTTTCTATTAAATGGTAGTTTCAGTGATAATAGAATTCTGTTATTTTCTGTTGACCGATCATGATACAGTGGTATTATAATGAATAATAGTTCAGTTCAGTTCAGTCGCTTTTTGTCTGACTCTTTGCAACCCCATGAACCACAGCAGGCCAGGCCTCCCTGTCCATCACCAACTCCCGGAGTTCACCCAGACTCACGTCCATCAAGTCAGTGATGCCATCCAGCCATCTCATCCTCTGTCATCCCCTTCTCCTTCTGCCCCCAATCCCTCCAGCGTCAGAGTCTTTTCCAGTGAGTTAGCTTTTCTCATGAGATGGCGAGGTGGCGAAAATACTGGAGTTTCAACTTTAGCATCATTCCTTCCAAAGAATACCCAGGACTGATCTCCTTTAGAATGGACTGGTTGGATCTCCTTGCAGTCCAAGGGACTCTCAAGAGTCTTCTCCAACACCACAGCTCAAAAGCATCAATTCTTCAGAGCTCAGCCTTCTTCACAGTCCAACTCTCACATCCATACATGACCACAGGAAAAATCATAGCCTTGACTAGACGGACCTTTGTTGGCAAAGTAATGTCTCTGCTTTTGAATATGCTATCTGGGTTGGTCATAACTTTCCTTCCAAGGAGTAAGCATCTTTTAATTTCATGGCTGCAATCACCATCTGCAGTGATTTTGGAGCCATGAATAATAGTTACATAATCACAATAGTAAAAGATGTTTATCAGTTTTCACAATCAATAGGCAGACAAAAAATAAAAGATAATTACAATTGCAAGCCATGATGGTAACATGACTAACCAAACAGTCATAATGGCTCAAGCAGTAAAGAATCCGCCTGAAATGGAGGAGATACAGGTTCAATCCCTGGGTTGGGAAGATACTCTGGAAGAGGAAATGGCAACCCACTCCTGTATTCTTGCCTGGAAAATCCCATGGACAGAGGAACCAAGTGGTCTACAGTCCAGAGGGTCACAAAGAGTTGGACATGACTGAACATTGGATGGATGGAGGGACAAAATAATTACGTATGATTTAGGGGTTTAAGGAGAGTGATGTGGTAAATGGAAGTGCAAACAAGCACATGTTTTCTTCCACCCAGCCAGTCTATGTCTTTTAGTCGGTGCATTTACTCCATTTACAGTTAAGGTGATTATTGATATGTATGATCCTGTTACCATTTTCTTAATTGTTTTGGGTTTATTCTTTGTTGGTCTCTTCCTTCTCTTGAGTTCCATGCCTAGAGAAGTTCCTTTAACATTTGTTGTAAAGCTGGTTTGGTGGTGCTAAATTCTCTTAACTTTTGTTTGTCTCTTGTCCAGAAAGCTTTTCATTTCTCCATCAAATCCAAATGAGTGTCTTGCTGAGTTGAGTGTTCTTGGTTATAGTTTCTTCCCTTTCATCACTTGAAATACTTCATGCCATTCCCTTCTGGCTTGTCAAGTTTCTGTTGAGAAATCAACTTATAACCTTATGGGAGTTCCCTTGTATGTTATTTGTCTTTTTTCCCTTGTTGCTTTTATTATTTTATCTTGGTCTTTAATTTAGGTCAGCTTGATTAATATCTAATCTGTATTGGTGTGTTTCTCCTTGGGTTTATCCTGCCTGGGACTGTGTGCTTCTTGGGCTTGGCTGACTGTTTCTTTTCCCATGTTAGGGAAGTTTTCAGCTATTATCTCCTCAAATATTTTCTTGAGTTCTTTTTCTCTCTGTTCTGCTGGGACCCCTATAATGCAAATGTTGGTCTGTTTAATGTTGCCCCAGAGGACTCTTAGGCTGTCTTCATTTTTTTCATCTTTCTATATTCTGCTTTACAGTAGTGGTTTCCACCATTTTGTCTTCCAGGTCACTTATCCATTCTTCTGCCTCAATTATTCTGCTATTAATTTCTTCCAATTATCATTCATGTTTGTTTGTTCTTTAGTTTTTCTAGGTCTTTGGTAGACATTTCTTTCATCTTGCCCCTTCTTTTTCCAAGATCCTGGATCATCTGCACTATTCATTATTTTTGAATTCTTTTTCTACAAAGTTGTTATCTGCACTTCCATTTAGTTGTTTTTTGGGGGGTTTTATCTTGTTCTTTCATCTGGGAGATAATCTGCTTTTCATTTTTATTAACTCTCTATGGTTGTGGTTTTCATTCTGGAGGCTGTGGGATTATAGTTCTTCTTGATTCTTCTATCTGCCCTCTGGTGGATGAGGCTGATGAGGACTGGCAGTGGGAAAAACAGGTTATTGTTCTGGTAAGCAGGGTCCTGCTCAGTAAAGCTTTAATCCATTTATCTGTTGATGGGTGGGGCTACACTCTCTTCTTGTTAGCTGTTTGGGCTGAGGCAACCCAGCCTTGGTACAGGCTCTATGGTAGTGTTAATGGCAGCCTCCAAGAGGACTCACTTGCCAAGGGTCACCTTCCAGGATCACTGCTGCCAGTGCCTCTGTCCCCACAGTGAGCCACTGCTGACTCACACCTCCACAGGAGACCCTCCAGCACTAGCAGGTAGATCTGGTCATCTCCTATAGGGTCCTGGTGCATGCAAGATTTTGTGCCTGCCAAGAGTGGAGTTTCTGTTAACCCCAGTCCTGTGGAAGTCCTATAATCAAATCCTGATGACCTTCAAAGACAGATTCCCTGGGGGTTCTTAATCCCTTTGCTGGATCCCCCAGGCTGGGAAGCCTGACACAGGGTTCAGAACCTTCACCACAGTGGGAGAACTTCTTACCTCCAGTTTGTGGGTCGCCCACCCAATGGGTATGGGATTTGATTTTATTGTGATTGTGCCCCTCCTACCAACTTGTTGCAGCTTCTCCTTTGTCTTTGGACTTGGGGTGTCTTTTTTTGGTGGGTTCCAGTGTTCCCCTATTGATGATTGTTCAACAGCTCATTGTGATTTTGGTGCTCTCATAGGAGGAGATGATTGCACTCATGTCCTTCTAATCCACCATCTTGATTTGATCTCTTGCTATGGGATTTTTGAGTTGGAGAGATAATGGCATTACTGTAGAGCCAAGATCTGAACTGAGTCTTGAAAGAAGAGATTTGGATAGACACACAGTAGATTGAAAGGCCTTCCAGAAAAATGGAAAATATAAATGAAGCCCTGGGGCAGGAAAAGTGTAACATGGCTGGGATAGAAAGGAAGAGAAATGATAACAAATACTGAGTCTAGAAGATAAAATACAAAGTTGTCCAAGTTATTCAGTTTATGAAGTATTTTCATATATGATCAATTACTAGCTAACTCTGCAAAGCAGAAATATGTAGGTATTAGTATTTCCATTTAAAAAATAGCTGAGAATTTATATACACAGGTATTAAGTTAGTGTTGTGATAGCAGTAAAAATAGAGTATTCTACCTCTTTTATTTTCATTAATAATGTATTTCCTATAGTACAAAGGATAGGGAAGAATGTTTAAAGTCAGGAAAAATGATTAAATAAGCATCATAGAGTCAAATGTAATAATAATAATAAATTGAATAGACTAGCATCTAATACACTCAGGATGTTACTATAGGGTTCTGTCTTAAAGGGCATCTATCTATCTATCACATGTATAAAGTACCTATCCTAAGAATCATATCTGAACATTTTTTCCTTGAGTTTTATTTTTGTGTAAAAAATAAGCTATGTTCAAAAAAATATTCAAAAAGCAGAACAGATGTTACTTTAAATCAGCATAGTCCACTTTGCATGTCTTTTCCTCCTTTTTCTTAAAATTTTAACTTGAGCTATATGCCAGTCTAGAATATTTGAAGATTTTTTTAAAAAAATATTCTGTATAAACTGAGATGATAGACTTTTGAAAACATACATATAAACCCACAAAATAGAAGAAAATTAAATTTTATAACCTTCCTGGAAAGATTCTGACATAAGGTGGAAAGCTCATGCACATTTTTAAAAACCTTCCTCAGTGTTAGGATCCAAATGATTTGTACGTTTAATGCTGAAAGTTGAATTTCAGCTTAACAGTCACCTTATCCTGAAAAAGGTCATATGCAGGTCTAGCTTTTGTTATGTGTTTGCAAAGAATTGAGGTGGTTGGAACTAGGAAATTGCTGCTTTAAAAAAATTTAAAAAAAAATAACTGGAGTAAAGCCAGAGTTCTATAATATTAATGATGATGGCAGCTATAGTTTGTTGATGACTTACAATATGTGAGCCTCTGCCTCCTCCCAGAGCCCTGGAAAGAGAACCTAAAAGAAATCCCAAAGCCTAAAAATGGAAGAAAGCATGGCCAGAATTTATATACATGGTGCAATAAGTGGAACAGCAAACAGGTGAGAGGCAAGGATGCATGGTACATTCAGGGAATGAAATTAAAAGTGATGGGGAGCAAGGTAGTTACTGAAATCTCCTACCTGCTACTAGTCAGGGTCTTAGCTAATTAGCTGGAAAATGTTTTCGCTACAGTTGTTTTGTTGATGTGGGAGACCATAGGAAACCACTGGATGCAATGAAATAGATTAGAATGTGGAGCCATGCAAGCAGCTAAAGTTTCACATCCCAGCTCTGCCTCTCATGGGCTGTGTCACACTTAATCCATTTTTTTATCTGTAGACATCTCCAGGATAATACCATATAACAATAGTAGGGATTCTCCATGCAGTAAGTGACAAACTTAATGTCAGCAAAAACAAGACCTGGAGCTGACTGTGGCTCAGATCATGAGCTCTGTATTGCAAAATTCAGGCTTAAAGTGAAGAAAGTAGGGAAAACCACTAGGGCATTCAGGTATGACCTAAATCCCTTTTGGAGGTGATGAAAAGATTCAGAGGTTTAGATCTGATAGACAGAGTGCCTGAAGAACTATTGACAGAGGTTCATAACATTGTACAAGAGGCAGTGACCAAAATAATCCCAAAGAAAAATAAAGACAAGAGGGCAAAATGATTGTCTGAGGAGGCTTTACAAACAGCTGTGGAAAGAAGAGAAGCAAAGGGCAAGGGAGGATGGGACAGATATACCCAACTGAACACAGAATTCCAGAGAATAGCAAGGAGAGATAAGAAGGCCTTCTTAAATGAACAGTGCAGAGAAATAAAGGAAAGCAATAGCATAGGAAAGACTAGAGATCTCTTTGTGAAAATCAGATATATCAAGGAAAGGTATCATGCACGGATAGGTACAGTGAAGGAGAGAAGTGGTAAGGCCCTAACAGAAGCACAAGAGATTAAGAAGAGTTGGCAAGAATACACAGAAGAACTATACAAAAATCTTAAGTACCTGAATAACCATGCTGGTGTGGTCACTCAACTACAGCCAGACATCCTGGAATGTGAAGTCAAGTGGGCCTTAAGAAGCATTACTATGATGAAAGCTAGTGGAGGTGATGGAATTCCAGCTGAGCTATTTTCAAATCCGAAAAGATGTTGCTGATAAAGTGTTGCACTCAATCTGCCAGAAAATTTGGAAAACTCAGCAGTGGCCACAGGACTAGAAAAGGTCAATTTTCATTCCAGTCCCAAAGAATGGCAATGCCAAAGAATTTTCAAACTACTGTACAATTGCACTCATTTCACATGCTAGTAAGATAATGCTCAAAATCCTTCAAGCAGGCTTCAACAGTACATAAACTGAGAACTTCCAGATGTACAAGCTGGATTTAGAAAAGACAGAGGAATCAGAGGCCAAGATTTGTTGGATCAGAGAAAAATCAAGAGAGTTCCAGAAAAACTTCTACTTCTCCTTCATTGATTGCACTAAATCCTTTGACTGTGTGGACCAAAACAAACTGTGAAAAATTCTTAAAGATTTGAGAATACCAGACCACCTTACCTGCCTCCTGAGAAATCTGTATGCAGGTCAAGAAGCAACAGTTAGAATCAGAAATGAAACAACAGACTGGTTCATAATTGAGAATAGAGTTCCTCAAGGCTGTACATTGTCACCCTGCTTATTTGATTTATATGCAGAGTTCAGTTCAGTTCAATCACTCTGTGGTGTCCGACTCTTTGCAATCCCATGAAATGCAGCACACCAGGCCTTCCTGTCCATCACCAACTGCCAGAGTCTACCCAAACCCATGTCCATTGAGTCCATGATGCCATCCAACCCTCTCATCCTCTGTCATCCCCTTCTCCTCCTGCCCTCAATCTTTCCCAGCATCAGGGTCTTTTCCAATGAGTCAGCTCTTCACATCAAGTAGCCAAACCACTGGAGTTTCAGCTTCAACATCCGTCCTTCCAATGAATACCCAGGACTGATCTCCTTTAGGATGGACTGGTCGGATCTCCTTGCAGTCTAAGGGACTCTCAAGAGTCTTCTCTAACACCACAGTTCAAAAGCATCAATTCTTCAGCGCTCAGCTTTCTTTACCATCCAACTCTCACATCCATACATGACCACTGGAAAAACCATAGCCTTGACTAGATGGACCTTTGTTGACAAAGTAATGTCTCTGCTTTTTAATATGCTGTCTATGTTGGTCATATCTTTCTTTCCAAGGAGTAAGTGTCTTTTAATTTCATGGCTGCAATCACCATCTGCAATGATTTTGGAGCCCAGAAAAATAAAGTCAGACACTGTTTCCACTGTTTCCCCATCTATTTGCCATGAAGTAATAGAATCAGATGCCATGATCTTCGTTTTCTGAAGGTTGAGCTTTAAGCCAACTTTTTCACTCTCTTCTTTCACTTTCATCAAGAGGCTCTTTAGTTCTTCTTCACTTTCTGCCATAAGGGTGGTATCATCTGCATATCTGAGATTATTGATAGCTACTACCTTGTAAATGCAGTCCTCTGGGAGGACAAGCCTAGGAAGCCTGGGAAGTAAAGAGTGGAAAAACCCTCACTGGTTTGCATCTATCATATCATTCCCAGGGAGCTCTAAACAACCACAATCCTATTACATTGTCTTGTGTCTATATTGAGATTTTTCTGATCATTCAGTAAAATA
Source organism: Bison bison bison (assembly GCF_000754665.1). Lineage (NCBI taxonomy): Eukaryota > Metazoa > Chordata > Mammalia > Artiodactyla > Bovidae > Bison > Bison bison. The sequence continues at coordinate 4,390,131 of NW_011495024.1, read as the reverse complement.
AAAAGGAATTCCCAGAAATAGTCTAGTTCAGATAATATTTACTTTGAGTTAGTTTTCAAAACTCCTTTATGTCCATTTACTCATTCACCTTTACATTAAACCTGTGCTTTTGAGAATGAAAGACAGGTCCACAGCCTCACAGCCAGTTGGATTCAGTTCTGTCTATTGACTGTTTGTTCTGTCTGCTTCTTCATGTTACCAACACCTTCTCTTCACAAAGAGTTTTTTTCGAATACGTACCCTGATAAAAGGTGTGTGTGTTTCAGGTCCCAACTGGGACATGGCCATTGTTAGAAAACACAAAGCCAGGTTACTTCCACTGGAGGTTTGGGTTTTCTGGGAGTCTGGTTTGTAACTCTGTGGTAGGGCCCCAAATACAAACACTGTTCATATTTTTATTTAAAGTTTGGAGGAAGTAGAAAATACTTTCACTTTGTATGCAGCATGAATGACCCAGGAGACCAACTCTCTAGGATCCATAGCTGTCAGAAAACTAAACAAAATGCCTTTCTGTGCAGTGCAAGTATTTGCTTTAGATGTTCTGAGGAGTAGATGCTGCAGTCAGCAGTGATATTGTTTCACAGGGTTCAGCCAAAGTCAATAGGCTTTTTATTCCCAGAATATCTTAGCCCAAAGACATAACATCCTTTGAGAGACAGCCTCAGAAACTTGTCTGCTTGACTGCTTGCCGGCAGCTGCTCCTTCCTGACTATAAAGGAACTTTTCTGCAAAAGCAAGAAGGAACTAGGCCAG
>NW_011495024.1:4377664-4389278 GCF_000754665.1 Bison bison bison | reverse complement strand
TAGGCCAGTAAGCTTAAACTATGGTCCCTTTAGCAAAATGTCATAGTGAATTTCTGATCCCTGATCATGAATTATATTTATGGAAAATCAAAAGTAAAAGCCAAGTAAGTCCTATCAATATATTCTGTATAATATATTTTTCCTTAGTATTTATAAATGGTTTTGTAATCTGTATTTGTAAATCTACAGTATAGAACGTCACTTCTGAGTATGCAGTCATATTCTGTATTTTCTTCCTGAGTATAAAGTATTTATGACTCTTCTTTTATAGGCTTCTCCTCATAGCGTTAGAGGTACTAGGGGCTCTAAATAAGTAGGAATGACTCATTGACTAAAGATTCTGATCTTGGGTTTCTTAAAACCACAAATAAAGACCCCTGTTTCTTTCTGTCTCTCTTATCCTGATAGATTGTAAAATAGCTACATTTTGCTCTGAGTAAGAATGAACTTAAGATCAGCTCCCCTGCCCCAACTCAACCTCCCATTCTTAGGTCTGCGAACACTAAATCTTCAGTCAGCCGTGAAATTGCACACAAATACTGTATGTATGTGTAAGTTTTACAAGGTTCTCCTCTTTTTCATTTCACAAAAGATTTTGAATAGAGAATTAAGAATACTCTGCTAGCCTTAGAACATTTTTTTTTTTGAGATTTTTGTCAAGTCTTTACAGTGTTTCTTCTTCCCTCTGATTTGTGATATCCTGTACTGCAGCAGTTTTATAACCCATGATCCATTTTTCAAATGTGTCTTGGAAATAGAGTGATCATACAATAAACATTGCTCAGTGCCAGCCAAATAATCTTCAGTTTAGAACTTATTCCATTTCAGAATGATTGGTCACCATTTTTTAAGAAATAGATGATCCAATATTGACCCATAGAAAATGGTCCCCAGTCACGTTTCTAAATTCATAGGGATTACTTTAAAAATAAATTTAACTTTCCCCAACATTAGAATGCCTATCTAATGGCCATGACCTCCCTGAAGTCATCAAGGTAACAAAAACCAATCAAATTTATTGAGTCTTGATAAGTTTACCAATGAAGTTGCCATAGGTCAGTACAAAAAAAAAAAAAGAAAGAAAGCTTTGTACCATAATGCTTGTAATGCAGCCTGCCAGCAAAGGTATCTTGTTGTGCATGCTCCCCACAGCCTGTTCAGACTCTTAAGAACACATATAAAAAAGCCATAAAAGGGAACCGACAAACAGGGATCCTTGTGCCCTTGTTTGGAGGATTGCATCATCGGAATTTTCATCCAGGGATTTCTAAAAGTTCACAGAACCATTTAAAATCCTGCTTCTGGATTAGTTCTCCCAAATTTTTGATGCTAGACATACTGATCTGAGCCAGAGTATTCTCCATGAGAATAAGCAGAATTATCTAGTTCTTTGTCATGCAATGTGATAGCAGCTGGCTACATGTGGCTTTTGGGCACTTGAATATGGCTAGTTCTAATTAGGTGGTTTTGAGTGTAAAATACACAACAGATTTTGAAGATTTAATAGGGAAAATTTATAAAATATTTTACATTAATTACTTGCTGAAATGGTTATTTTTGGATGTATAACTTAAATATATTATTAAAATTAATTTCTCCTGTTATATTGACTTTTTTTAATACGGCTAGTAAAAAAATCTGGGAGGGATTGGGGGCAGGAGGAGAAGGGGACGACAGAGGATGAGATGGCTGGATGGCATCACTGACTCGATGGACGTGAGTCTGGGTGAACTCTGGGAGTTGGTGATGGACAGGAAGGCCTGGAGTGCTGCGATTCATGGGGTCGCGAAGAGTCGGACACGACTCAGCGACTGAACTGAACTGAGTAAAAAAATGTAAAAATCCATGTATGACTTACATTTATATTTCTATTGGTTTCTTCCAACTGCACTTTTCTAGATCCTAAACAGCAAAATGATAAGGATTGTTTAAAGCTCTTTCTATAAACCAGGCCCATCCTCAGCACAAAATGGAAACTAAAAGCATGCCAGGGTAAAAGGGACATGAAGAATAACATCTTACATTCACCAAGAATGCAAAATGTTAGGAAGCAAAATGGGAGGGAAATGTAAATCAAGCCAATGAAACACAATAGAGAAAAAAGAAGTCTAAGTCCCAGTGACTCAGCAATCTAAATGTGATAAATGCAATTACTTAAGTGTTAGAAGAAAACAGGTGAATTTCACTGTAACCTCAGAGTAAAGGAAGGTTTTCTAATTATAACAAAAAGAAGGTTCATACACACACACACACACATACACACAGAGAAAAGGTTGAGAAATTGACTATACAAACAAATTTTAAATACTTTATTTTGAATTGAAAAACAACATAAGCAAAGTAAAAAGACAAATTGGAAGCAAATATTTGCAACATATATGACAGACTAATATCCCTACTACACAAATAGGAGCATTTAAAAATTAAGAAAACAAAACCCACAAATTCTAGAGAAAACATAGGAAACAGACTGGAACAGAGAAACAATCTGCCTGCCAGTGCAGGAGACATGGGTTTGATCCCTAGGTCAGGAAGAGCCCTTGGAGAAGGGAATGCAACCCACTTCAATATTCTTGCTTGGGAAATCCCATGGACAGAGGAGCCTGGTGGGCTGCAGTCCATGGGGTCGTAAAGAGTTGGACATGATTTACTGATTAAACAACAATGCAAAAATGACACAAACATATGAAAAGCTGTTCCATCTCATACATAGTAAAAGAAGACAAAACCATATGATATATCATTTCTCATCATCAGATTGACAAAAATTCAAGGTCTTGACTATTCCTCTCTGTTATTAGAATGAAGAATGATGCACTCCATGTACTACTGAAGGGGATTACCAAAAATATGACCTCTATAGAGGGGAATTTGTCAACAATTTGTCCCAAAACCTACATTGACATTCACCCTAGAACACTCACTTATCTTGATGCTCAAGTTGTACCAGATTTGTCGAGAACTCATTCAAACTTGCCCTTGGGTCTTTTTGATTTGCTCCCATCACTTTCAGAGCACTATCTTACTTTCTGTCAGAAGATATTCAAATTACTTCACACCTTCCCTGTTCCAAGCCCAGAATCAGGCATTTTCCCAAGGAGATCTGGCTCTTCCTCTAAGAATTTGCTCTGAGATTATACCTCCAACAATATAAAAATACCTCCATAGAAGGTCATTTCTTGCAGCACTATTTATAATTATAAAATACTGGAAGCTATCTAAATGGGCAAGCATAAGAGAAATGTTAGGAAACTGCATCTGTAAAAAGGAATAAAAATATCTCTATGAAATGATGAGTGAGTTCCAGGATATGATTGAAGTGACAAGACCAAAGTGCTTTTTGCTAGGGATTCTTACTAAGTATGACTCACAGCCTGAAAATTTTAGTATATATGTTAGGGGAAGCACACTGACTGAAACCAGCCACCCTGGCCAGGCACCATAGTAACCATTTGCATGAGTTGTTTTACGACAGGCGGTAAGGCGGAACTAATAAGCCACTCCCAACTGGAAGAGTTTGGGAAAGGTCATAAGGAGACACCACATGTCCTACCACCTCCCAGAATCCTTCTCTCTGGCATCCATCTTGGCTGAACAAGGTGTGCACGACCAGGAAGGACTCTGAGTCAGAAAGATTTGCTAAAGACTAATCTCATCACCATAAAACCTGAGGCTGGAAGCCATGTGGCAGAGCTGTTCTCCTGGGTTCCCTTACCCTACTGCTCTCCACCCAGGTGCCCTTTCCCAGTAAAATCTCTTGCTTTGTCAGCACATGTATCTCCTTGGACAATTCATTTCCAAGTGTTAGATAAGAGCCCAGTTTCAGGGCCTGGAAGGGGTCCCCCTTTCTGCAATATATATATTAAAATCAGAAGGGAAACAAGAAGGTATACATGTTCTTTTTAATTTTTCAAAAATAAATACAGGTGGAATCCACCAGAAAGTAATTTAAACTGGCTAATTATAAGGGATTTGAAAATAAAGTAAAAGAATTATGAAGTATGGAAAAGGGAAGGACCCTTGTCTGAGTCTATTTTCTTGTATAGTTTTGCTTTTTTCATATTAATGTTCAACATATTAAAAAATAACACTAAATCAACAAGAATCGGTGGAACCCTAGAACTGATGCATTGTTTCAAATGAGTAAGTCTACTGAGGGGAAAACAATAAATCCCATCCAAGTAAAATTGCATATTGTATTTTGGTTGTATCTGCCCTCATTCAAAGAAAGATAAAGAGCTGCAAACCAGTCTTGATCTGTTTGTTTATATTGTGGAGTTAATACAGGAATGACAATTCTGAAACTATTTTGTATGTATTGTAAGATTGAGTAAATAAATATGGATGTGGTTGGCAGTCAAGGTCTCACTGTGGAAGAAAAGGAGCTACAATTATGGAATGAGTTAGGCAGAAACACTATGGGATTCACAGTTCCATGTGCGTTTCTAACTCTGTCCTTTGAAAGAGCGCAGAAGCAAAGAGTACATCTAGGCCCCAGAAATTGGTTTCTAAATATCATTCTTAATGAAAAAGAATTAGCATCCTTGGAAAAATGAATGACTGTGGGGCTGGTGCCACAAATGGATAAGATAAGCATAGAACATCTTGTGTCACAGCTAAGGTGCTCCCCAATGGAAAAGGAACATGTCAGAAAGACACGAGCAAGCCTGGGAGTCTTGTTGGACAAATGCATAGCAATTTTATCATCAAAATAAATAAGGATATTAAGAGCTTATAATTTATTATATAAGTAAAGATCCATGAGTTTATACTGATAATAGGGATGATAGATTAGATAGATGATATATAAATAAATGATTGATGGGTAGGTAGATATGTAGATAATATGCAGATGACAGGTAGGTAGGTAGATAGGTAGGTAATAGGTAGATGTAAAGGGAAAGAAGGCTCTTTTTTATCCTCATGTATCAACTTATAAAAGAATGATGGATCAAAAAATTGTTATTTATCCTGTCATGGTAAAAACCAATTTAAGCAAGCATCATCAATAGTTGAGGGGGGCCAGTTTTGATAAGAAACAGAATATCATATAATTTCAAAGCATTTCCTTACAATATACTTATTATTGACAGAAAAAATTATGTAGTAGAGAAATGGGACAAAACTTTAACCAAATGCTCAAAGTTACCATCTCCAGTAAGGGCCACACATAAACCTATGCAATCTGAGGAGGACAAAATGTCACTCGTGCTGTGTTCTAATGAAACACAAATCTTGAGGAAACTTTGAAGAATCTGAAATGGAGAGATGTTATTTTATGGAGTTCTTCACAAATACCCATAATATGAGAGAAAAAGAAAAACTGTTGAATTGTTCTACATTAAATTATATTCAACAAAAATGACACCCAAATGCAATATAACTAGACTAGGAAAATGGGTACAGAAAGGACATAATTGGAACAATTGATGAAACCGAAACACTGACTAGTTGAAATATGGACTGTAGATGACATTAAAACATTGTACCAGGGTTAAATTTCCTGAGTTTACTAGCTGAACTATGGCTATGTAGGAGACTACTTGTTCTGAGGAAATACACATTGAAATATTATGGGGTAAAATGGAATGATTCATGTGACTTACTTCAAAGAGTTGAGAATTAAAATGTGTATTAAGAGAGGGAGAATGATAAAGCAGTGCTTGTTGTTCAGTCGCTCAGTCATGTCTGACTCTTTATGACCCCATGGACTGCAGCATGTGAGGCCTGCCTGTCCTTCACCATCTCCTGGAGCCTGCTCAAACTCATGCCCATTGAGTCAGTGATGCCATCCAACCATCTCATCCTCTGTCGTCCCCTTCTTCTCCTACCTACAATCTTTCCCAATATTAGGGTCTTTTCTAGTGAGTCAGCTCTTTGCATCAGGTGACCAAAGTATTAGAGCTTCAGCATCAGTCCTTCTAATTCAGGGTTAATTTCCTTTAGAATGGATTGGTTTGATCTCCTTGCAAGCCAGTTCAGTTCAGTTCAGTCACTCAGTCATGTTCGACTCTTTGTGATCCCGTGAATTGCAGCACGCCAGGCCTCCCTGTCCATCACCAACTCCCGGAGTTCACTCAAACTCATGTCCATCGAGTCGGGATGCCATCCAGCCATCTCATCCTCTGTCGTCCCCTTCTCCTTCTGCCCCTAATCCCTCCCAGCATCAGAGTCTTTACCAATGAGTCATCTCTTCGCATGAGGTGGCCAAAGTACTGGAGTTTCAGCTTTAGCATCATTCCTTCCAAAGAACACCCAGGACTGATCTCCTTTAGAATGGACTGGTTGGATCTCCTTGCTGTCCAAGGGATGCATCTATGGACACCTTATCTTTGACAAAGGAGGCAAGAATATACAATGGAGAAAAGACAATCTCTTTAACAAGTGGTGCTGGGAAAACTGGTCAACCACTTGTAAAAGAATGAAACTAGAACACTTTATAACACCATACACAAAAATAAACTCAAAATGGATTAAAGATTTAAATGTAAGACCAAAAACTATAAAACTCTTAGAGGAGAACATAAGCAAACACTCTCCAAGATACATCACAGCAGGATCCTCTATAACTCACCTCCCAGAATATTGGAAATAAAAGCAAAAATAAATAAATGGGAACTAATTAAACTTAAAAGCTTCTGCACAACAAAGGAAACTATAAGCAAGGTGAAAAGACAGCCTTCAGAATGGGAGAAAATAATAGCAAATGAAGCAACTGACAAACAACTAACCTCAAAAATATCCAAGCAACTCCTGCAGCTCAATTCCAGAAAAATAAACGACCCAATCAAAAAATGGGCCAAAGAACTAAATAGACATTTCTCCAAATAAGATATACAGATGGTTAACAAACACATGAAAAGATGCTCAACGTCACTCATTATCAGAGAAATGCAAATCAAAACCACAATGAGGTACCATTTCACGCCAGTCAGAATGGCCATGATCCAAAAGTCTACAAGCAATAAGTGCTGGAAAGGGTGTGGAGAAAAGGAAACCCTCTTACACTGTTGGTGGGATTGCAAACTAGTACAGCCACTATGGAGAACAGTGTGGAGATTCCTTAAAAAACTGGAAATAGAACTGCCATACGACCCAGCAATCCCATTGCTGGGCATACACACCAAGGAAACCAGAATTGAAAGAGACACGTGTACCCCAATGTTCATCACAGCACTGTTTTTAATAGCCAGGATATGGAAGCAACCTAGAGGTCCATCAGCAGATGAATGGATAAGAAAGCTGTGGTACATATACACAATGGAGTATTACTCAGCCATTAAAAAGAATACATTTGAATCAGTTCTAATGAGGTGGATAAAACTGGAGCCAATTATACAGAGTGAAGTAAGCCAGAAAGAAAAACACCAATACAGTATACTAACGCATATATATGGAATTTAGAAAGATGGTAACGATAACCCTGTAAGCAAGACAGCAAAAGAGACATGGATTATAGAACAGTCTTTTGGACTCTGTGGGAGAGGGAGAGGGTGAGATGATTTAGGAGAATGGCATTGAAACACGTATAATATCATATAAGAAACGAATCACCGGTTCAGGCTCAATGCAGGATACAGGATTCTTGGGGCTTGTGCACTGGGATGACCCAGAGGGATAGTATGGGGAGGGAGGTGAGAGGGGGGTTCAGGATAGGGAACATGTGTACACCCATGGCAGATTCATGTTGATGTATGGCAAAACCAATACAATATTGTACAGTAATTAGCCTCCAATTAAAATAAATAAATTTTAAAAAAAAAAAAAAACGAGTCTTCTCCAACACCACAGTTCAAAAGCATCAATTCTTCGGCGCTCAGCTTTCTTCACAGTCCAACTCTCACATCCATTCATGACTACTGGAAAAACCATAGCCTTGACTAGATGGACCTTTGCAGGCCAAGGGACCCTCAAGAAGTCCTCTCCTGTCCAACACAACAGATCAAAAGCATCAGTTCTTTGGTGTGCAACCTTCTTTATCATCCAACTCTCACTCCATACATGACTAGTGGAAAAAGCATAGCTTTGACTATACAGACCTTTGTCAGCAAAGTATTATCTCTGCTTTTAAATATGCTGTTTAGGTTTGTCATAGCTTTGCTTCCAAGGAGCAAAAATCTTTTAATTTCATGGCTGCTGTCACCATCTGCAGTGATTTTGGAGTTCAAGAAAATAAAGTCTGTCACTGTTTCTATTGTTTCCCTATCTATTTGCCATGAAGTGATAGGACCAGATTCCATGATCTTAGTTTTTTGAATGTTGAGTTTTAAGCCAGTTTTTTCACCTTCACCAATTCATCAGCGTTGTTAATTTTAAATATATATGTATAAAGACATGCAGCAACATATTAAAAAATTAGCTAAATTGGATAAAGAATATACAGGATACTTTGTACTGTTCTTGATTTTTTTCTGGAAATTTTAAATTATTTCCAGGTAAAAAGATTTTTAAAATGTCTTTGAAATAGATTTGTCAGATCAAAGAAGGAGGCAAATTATGTCCATTTCCCTGCTAGAACTCAGGAGCATGCAAGATTGTACAATTAAATGGCCATATGGACTTTCTAGGGAAAGACAAGTAGCTAATTTGGGAGATATCTGTGATTTCTCTTGAAAACAGACTCAGTATACATTCTGTGAGCTTGGGAGTGGCTGAGAAGAGGAAGATTCTCAATGGAAGGAGACATAGATCTTAGACTAGAAGATAATCATGCCAGCTGATATTTGACTGGCCAGGTGTATGAAGGGCAAAATCCACTTCCTCCCCTCACCCCACCTCTTCACTACCTCCATAACTACCCTATCCCTGTCAATACACAAGCCCTCCAAATCTACTGAGATTAGTCAGCCTTCTCCACAGGGGCCTCAATATAAAACCGAAGTTGAATGTTGAATGTGTCTAAAAGAATTCCTAAGTTTTTACACTTGGTGAGATATATTTATACTTAACAAATAACATCCATCTCTTATCTTGACTCTGAAAACATGTATTTTAATAGCCTGAGTGATTTTTTTTTAAGCTAGATATAAGCATCCTTAACTTCTTCCTTCAAAGGGAGAATGTCTGCTGAAATTAGATCTGATTTCAGATTAGACCTAAAAAAAAATCAGTACATATCAAAAATACATCCATCCTGACAACAACCAAAAAGCAATTATGTTCACATTTAACTTCAGCTTATTTGATACATGCAAGAACTACAAGAAAAATTCTCTGGCCAGCAAAGCCACTATTGGCTGGACCGCTCATTTCCAAAATCCATAGTGCCACATGATGCCTCTTGTGAACAGAATTTCTATTTCCTCTGCCTCTTAAAATGATCTCGAGGCCAGGAAATTTCCTGTGAGACAGTATAAAACAACTGCTCTGCCTGAGTCTCAGAGTAATGATGCCTTCTTATTCCCAGCTTCTGTGCCACCTCTGCTCATCACTCAAGAAGAAGTGGAAGGCTTGACAGATGCAAAGCAGTTATTCTTCTCTGCTACTCTCCTTTCAGTGATGCTCATGGGATGCCCTGAGGGGAGACCCTGAAAGTGATTTAATGTCCTCTGCAAGACAAGGGCTTCGTCAGCATCCACAGTGAGGTTGCTCTCATAACCAGGGTTACAAATTACTAACTGTCCAGTCTCAATAAAAGTTCATGCTTCCAAACTACTACCATCCTGATTAAAATGCCAGAATCTTTCTTTGTTTATTGTTTTATAGCTTAGTAAATCACTTCTCTACATAATTACATTTTAAACTCATGCTGTAATGTCCTCGTTAGAAAATTGTTGTTTAGTCTCTGTCATATTCGTGTGTATGTGTGTGTGTGTGAGATCCCATGGACTGTAGCCCACCAGGCTCCTTTGTCCATGGAGTTTCCCAGGCAAGAACACTGAGGTAGGTTGCCATTTCCTTCTCCAAGGGATCTTGCTGACCAAGGGATCAAATCCGTGTCACCTGCATTGACAGATGGATTCTTTACCACTGAGCCCCATTAGAAAATATATTGGCCAAAATCCATGACTGGTAACCAGTGGAAAGAAACTCAAGATGTGACCTTCATGTGCCCTGTCTAATATTGCTTCTCCTCAACCTAAATTTATATGTTTTTAAAAATTTTATTGGAGTATAGTTGATTTACAATATTGTGTTAGTTTTAGGTGTACAGCAAAGTGGATTTATGTCATATAGCCACTCATTTTTAGATTCTTTTCCTATGTAGATTATTATACAGTATTGGAAAGACTTCCTTATGCTACACAGTAGGTCCTTGTTGGCTGTCTATTTTACATATCAGTTCAGTTCAGTCGCTCAGTCGTGTCTGACTCTTTGTGACCCCATGAACCGCAGCACACCAGGCCTCCCTGTCCATCACAAACTCCCGGAGTTCACCCAGACTCACGTCCATCGTGTCATTGAGGCCATCCAGCCATCTCATCCTCTGTCGTCCCCTTCTCCTCCTGCCCCCAATCCCTCCCAGCATCAGAGTCTTTTCCAATGAGTCAACTCTTCGCATGAGGTGGCCAAAGTACTGGAGTTTCAGCTTTAGCATCATTCCTTCCAAAGAAATCCAAAGGCTGATCTTCAGAATGGACTGGTTGGATCTCCTTGCAGGCCAAGGGACTCTCAAGAGTCTTCTCCAACACCATGGTTCAAAAGCATCAATTCTTCGGCACTCAGCCTTCTTCACAGTCCAACTCTCACATCCATACATGACCACAGGAAAAACCATGACCTTGACTAGATGAATCTTTGTTGGCAAAGTAATGTCTCTGCTTTTGAATATGCTATCTAGGTTGGTCATAACTTTCCTTTCAAGGAGTAAGCGTCTTTTAATTTCATGGCTACAGTCACCATCTGCAGTGATTTTGGAGCCCCCCAAAAATAAAGTCTGACACTGTTTCCACTGTTTCCCCATCTATTTCCCATGAAGTGGTGGGACCAGATGCCATGATCTTCGTTTTCTGAATGTTGAGCTTTAAGACAACTTTTTCACTCTCCTCTTTCACTTTCATCAAGAGGCTTTTGAGTTCTTCTTCACTTTCTGCCATAAGGGTGGTGTCATTTGCATTTCTGAGGTTATTGATATTTCTCCTGGCAATCTTGATTCCAGCTTGTGCTTCTTCCAGCCCAGCGTTTCTCATGATGTACTCTGCATATAAGTTAAATAAGCAGAGTGACAATATACAGTCTTGATGTACTCCTTTTCCTATTTGAAACCAGTGTGTTGTTCCCTGTCCAGTTCTAACTGTTGCTTCGTGACCTGCATACAAATTTCTCAAGAGGCAGGTCAGGGGGTCTGGTATTCCCATCTCTTGAAGAATTTTCCACAGTTTATTGTGATCCACACAGTCAAAGGCTTTGGCATAGTCAATAAAGCAGAAATAGATGTTTTTCTGGAACTCTCTTGCTTTTTCCATGATGCAGTGGACATTGGCAATTTGATCTCTGGTTCCTCTGCCTTTTCTAAAACCAGCTTGAACATCAGGAAGTTCACGGTTCACATATTGCTGAAGCCTGGCTTGGAGAATTTTGAGCCTTACTTTACTAGCGTGTGAGATGAGTGCAATTGTGCAGTAGTTTGAGCATTCTTTGCCATTGCCTTTCTTTGGGATTGGGATGAAAACTG
>NW_011495024.1:4373985-4377564 GCF_000754665.1 Bison bison bison | reverse complement strand
CACCCCCACGCTGGAGGCCAGGGGCGGCAGCCGGGAGGACCAACCCCACATCCAAGGAGCCATGGCTGAGCGGGCGCAGGAGGGCCTAGAGGAGCTATCCCACGTTGAAGGTCAGGAAGGGCGGCACTGAGGAGATACCCCTCATCCAAGGTAAGGAGCAGCGGCTGCGCTTTGCTAGAGCAGCCGTGAAGAGATACCCCATGCCTAAGGTAAGAGAAACCCAAGTAAGACGGTAGGTGTTGCAAGAGTTTATCAGAGGGCAGACACACTGAAACCATACTCACAGAAAACTAGTCAATCTAATCACACTAGGACCACAGCCTTGTCTGACTCAATGGAACTAAGCCAAGGCCATGGGGCAACCCAAGACAGGTGGGTCATGGTGGAGAGATCTGACAGAATGTGGTCCACTGGAGAAAGGAATGGCAAACCACTTCAGTATTCTTGCCTTGAGAACCCCATGAACAGCATGAAAAGTCCAAATGATAGGACACTGAAAGAGGAACTTCCCAGGTCAGTAGGTGCCCAATATGCTACTGGAGATCAGTGGATAAATTTTACGTATAGTAGTGTGTATATGTCAATCCCAGTCTCACAACTTATCCCTCCCTGCTCCCATTCATCCCCAGAAACCATAAGTTTGTTTCTACACCTGGAACCCTGTTTCTGTTTTGTAAATAGGTTCCACATATAAGTGATATCACATGATATTTGTCTTTCTCTGTCTGGCTTACTTCACTCAGTACAACAAGACAATCACTAGGTCCATCCATATTGCTGCAGATGTCATTATTTTGTTATTTTTATGGCTGAGTAATATTTCATTGTATGTATGTACTACATCTTTATCCATTCTTCTATGGAAGGACATTTAATTTGCTTCTATGTCCTGGCTGTTGTACATAGTACTTCAGTGAACATTGGGGTGAATCTATACTTCTGAATTATGTTTTTCTCCAGATATACACCCAGGAGTGGGATAGCTGAATCATATAGTAGCTCTATTTTTAGCTTTTTAAGGAACCTCCATACTGTTCTCCATAGTAGCTGTACCAATTTGCATTGCCACAAACCCTGAACATCCCTCCAGCATTTATTGTTTGTAGATTTTTTGATGATGGCCCTTCTGACCAGTGTGAAGTGGTACCTCGTTTGTAGTTTGGGTTTGAATTCCTCTAATAATTAGTGATATTGAGCATCTTTTCATGTGCTTTGGGGCCATCTGTATGTCTTCTTTGAATAGATGTTTACTTAGATCTGCCTCCATTTTTTATTGTGTTGTTTGCTTTTTTGTTATTGAGCTGGAGTTATTTACATATTTTGGAGACTAATTCCTTGTCAGTCACTTCATTTGTAAATATTTGCAATGTAAATGGGTTAAATGCTCCAACCAAAGGACATAAATTGGCTGAATGGATACAAAAGTAAGACCTATATATATACCATCTACAAGAGTCCCACTTCATACCTAGGGACACATATAGACTGAAAGTGAAGGAAGAGAAAAAGATACTCCATGCCAATGGAAATCAAAAGAAAATAATTACAAGAGACAGGAAGGATACCATATAATGATCAAGGGATTAATCCAGTGAGATATAACAGTTGTAAATAGATATGCACCCAACATAGGAACACCTCAATATATAAGGCAAATGCTACCAGCCATAAAAAGAGAAACTGACAGTAATACAATTCTCAACCCAAATTTAAATGCATGGTGTGATCTTTAATTTTATGTATTGATTTAATTGGGATTTTGGGTACTCGGATAATTGGTCAGACATTGTCTTAAGTGTATCTTTGAGGGTGTTTTGTGATGGATTTAGTATTTAAATGACTAAACTAAATTGCTCACCCTTAGGTGGGCGGGCCCTATCCACTACAGTATTCTTGCCAGGGAAATCCCACAGACAGAGGGGCCTAGTGGGCTATAGTCTATGTCAAGATGTGCATACATCTCCCAAACAAGGGGAGATTCCCCCTACCTTATTGTTTTTGAGCTTGGTCATTGTTTTTTTCCCTCAACTGAACTCAACTGAAACTTCAGCTATTCCTGGTCTCTTTGCCAGCCTTTGGTCTTAAATTATACTACTGACTCAAGCTTTGGGGCTTGAAGTAGATTGTATACCATCAACTCTCCTGGGTCTCCAGCTTGCTATCTTGCTCTGTAGCTCTTGAGACTTCTTAGCTTTCATAATCACATGACCTAATTCCTTATTAAATCATAAGAAATATGTATAAATCCCTTGATCATTATGTGGTAGCCTTCCTGTCTCTTGAACTGTTTTCTTTTGATTTCCATTGGCATGGAGTATCTTTTTCTCTTCTTTCACTTTCAATCTATATGTGTCCCTAGGTATGAACTGGGTCTCTTATAGACGGCATATATACAGGTCTTGCTTTTGTATCCATTCAACCAATTTATGTTCTTTGGTTGGAGCATCTTTGGTTGGAGAAGACTCTTGAGAGTCCCTTGGACTGCAAGGAAATCAAACCAGTAAACTAAAGGAAATCAACTCTGAATATTCATTGGAAGGACTGACGCTACAACTCAAGTCCAAATACTTGGCCACCTGATGCGAAGAGCTGACTCATTAGAAAAGACCTTGATGTTGGGAAAGATTGAAAGCAGGAGGAGAAGGGGATGACAGAAGAAGAGATGACTGGATGGCATCACCAACTCAATGGACATGAGTTTGAGCAAGATCTGGGAGATGGTGAAGGATAGGAAAGCCTGGGGTGCTGAAGTCCATGGGGTCGCAAAAAGAGTAGGACCCGACTGAGCAACTGAAAAACAAGAATAATTGATATAGATATACATATCCTATGGGTTCTTTTCCATGGAGAACCCTAATAGACATAAGGCTAGTTTGGAAAGTTTTAACAAATTTGATAGAGTTTGCTGTTTGGAGGTTGTAATCCATTATCTGTGGCCTTCTCTGTTTTTGTAACTTGTGAAGAACTACTGGCTTGCTGTCTCTTGCCAATGAGAGAGAGGTCACTGTGCTTTATGTCATGTTCTGAACACTGGGACTCCATTTACAGCCAACTGCTTGGTTATCTTAGAGAAGGATGACTTCCAAAATGCTCTGGTTTGCTTCTGATTTCTTGGGTTATGCATTTGTAGTAGCCTAACAGAATTCACTACGAACAAAGCTAGTGGAGGTGATGGAATTCCAGTTGTGCTATTTTAAATCCTGAAAGATTATGCTATTAAAGTGCTGCACTCAATATGCCAGAAAATTTGGAAAACCCAGCAGTGGCCACAGAACTGGAAAAGGTCAGTTTTCATTCCAATCCCAAAGAAAGGCAATACCAAAGAATGCTCAAACTACCATACAATTGCACTCATCTCACATGCTAGTAAAGTAATGCTCAAAATTCTCCAAGCCAGGCTTCAGCAATATGTGAACCATGAACTTCCAGATGTCCAAGCTGGTTTTAGAAAAGGCAGAGGAACCAGAGATCAAATTGCCAACATCCGCTGGATCATGGAAAAAGCAAGAGAGTTCCAGAAAAACATCTATTTCTGCTTTATTGACTACGCCAAAGCCTTTGACTGTGTAGATCACAATA
>NW_011495024.1:4373572-4373885 GCF_000754665.1 Bison bison bison | reverse complement strand
ATTCCATCACCTCCACTAGCTTTGTTCATAGTGATGCTTTCTAAGGCCCACTTGACTTCACATTCCAGGATGTCTGGCTCTAGGTCAGTGATCACACCATCGTGATTGGCCAAAAGGAGCTACCCTGCATCTGAGGTCAAGGGCAGCGACGAGAGGAGTTACCCCGCGTCCGAGGTCAGGGGTGGCGGCCCGGAGGAGCTACCCCACGCCCCCAAGCCCGAGGCCAGGGTTGGCAGCCAGTAGGAGCAACTCCAAGCCTGAGGCCAGGGGCGGTGGCCGGGAGGACCAACCCCACATCCAAGGAGCCATGGCT
>NW_011495024.1:4365651-4373472 GCF_000754665.1 Bison bison bison | reverse complement strand
GGTCAGGAAGCAACAGTTAGAACTGGACATAGAACAGCAGACTGGTTCCAAATAGGAAAAGGAGTACGTGAAGGCTGTATATTGTCACTCTGCTTATTTAACTTATATGCAGAATACATAATGAGAAACGCTGGACTGGGAGAAACACAAGCTGGAATCAAGATTGCAGGGAGAAATACCAATAACCTCAGATATGCAGATGACACCACCCTTATGGCAGAAAGTGAAGAGGAACTCAAAAGCCTATTGATGAAAGTGAAAGAGGAGAGTGAAAAAGTTGGCTTAAAGCTCAACATTCAGAAAACGAAGATCATGGCATCTGGTCCCATCACTTCATAGGAAATAGATGGGGAAACAGTGGAAACAGTGTCAGACTTTATTTTTTGGGGCTCCAAGATCACTGCAGGTGGTGACTGCAGCCATGAAATTCAAAGATGCTTACTCCTTGAAAGGAAAGTTATGACCAACCTAGATAGCATATTCAAAAGCAGAGACATTACTTTGCCAACAAAGGTTCGTCTAGTCAAGGCTATGGTTCTTCCTGTGGTCATGTATGGATGTGAGAGTTGGACTGTGAAGAAGGCTGAGTGCCGAAGAATTGATGCTTTTGAATCGTGGTGTTGGAGAAGACTCTTGAGAGTCCCTTGGCCTGCAAGGAGATCCAACCAGTCCATTCTGAAGATCAGCCTTTGGATTTCTTTGGAAGGAATGATGCTAAAGCTGAAGCTCCAGTACTTTGGCCACCTCATGCGAAGAGTTGACTCATTGGAAGAGACTCTGATGCTGGGAGGGATTTGGGGCAGGAGGAGAAGGGGACGACAGAGGATGAGATGGCTGGATGGCATCACTGACTCAATGGATGTGAGTTTGAGTGAACTCCGGGAGTTGGTGATGAACAGGGAGGCCTGGCATGCTGCGTTTCATGGGGTTGCAAAGAGTCAGACACGACTGAGCGACTGAAATGAACTGAACTGAACAGAATTCACATCTATTGGAAATATTGAGAAGATGTAACTACCAACTGACCCACAGGTTGGATGCCAGTGATCAGAGGCTCTTCATCCCTTCTCCTGTGCTTGAAATGTATGTTCGGCCCATGATATTGCTGGCTGGAGCTGTTTCAAGGATGTAACCTTGATAGAGTAATGTGTGTTGACACCTTCTGGTCTGAATACGTGACTGAACCCAATTAAGGCCTCTATAAACCTTTAAAATTCTGGTGGGAAAGTGTAGAGATCTCCTCGTTTTGTGGCTGCCCAAGACAAACATCATACGTGTAAGTTCCCTTGCTTGTTATGCCTACCACCTACCAGCCTAGAGTTATCTGCCTCTCTCCTTGCCCTCTATGTACAGAAGCCAGTTTGCAAACCAACAAGATCACCTTGTAAATTTATTTTCTTTTACCCATTAATATTTCCTTCAGGATGGGAAACACCCAGACACCACATAGGGCTACAGAGCCTGAGAAACTGAAGTTCTGACACCAACCCCCTCCACTTATCAGCTATGTGAACTTGGTACATTTCTCTAATTGAGATTTAGTTTCCTCATATGTGTTATAGTGATCAATAATTCACAGAATTATTGCAAAAACTAAGTGGAACAACTGGGGTAAAATGCCTGGCATCTTAAGCAAACAATGAACATTAGTTTCTTTCCTTTCTCTGTAGTACTTTTGGCCAAGTTTAGGGTAACTTCATTAAAAATGTTATTTTAAGTCACTAAGTTTTGGGAGGTCTTCCCTCATAGTTCAGTTGGTAGAGAATCCACCTGCAATGCAGGAGACCCTGGTTTGATTCCTTGGTCAGGAAGATCCCCTGGAGAAGGGATAGGCTACCCTCTCCAGTATTCTCAGGCTTCTTGTGGCTCAGCTGGTAAAGAATCTGCCTGCAATGCAGGAGACCTGGGTTCAATCCCTGGGTTGAGAAGATCCCCTGGAGAAGGGAAAGGCTACCTACTCCAGTATTCTGGCCTGGAGAATTCCATGGACTATATAGTCCATGGGGTCGTAAAGAGTCAGACACGACTGAGCTACTTTCATTTTAAAGTTTTGGAATGAATGGTTATGCATCAAAAGATAATCATCTTTTCTGTTTTTTATCCTCTCTGATATAGTCATTAAAAAAAAAAAAAAAACAAGCATTGTAAGTAATGATCAGTTTCCCACTTACATCACTCTTCAAACTCCACATGAAGAATTTCTTCCCCACACATCTGTAAGTAGAGCTTACCAAAGGCTGTAGGCCCAGTTTTGAGCCTAAATGATAGCATAAACCCTAGAATAGTTACACAAATGGCCAGCATTAATTCAGACTTAACACTGGTCTTCCCTTCATTCAGGACCTTTGCTTCTTCAAGCTCCTAGTTTGTACCCTGAAACTGATCCTTGACCGAATCAGTTTAATTTCCTAAATACCTACCTATGCCAAGAACTGTGCCCAAGAGGTAGAGGCACAAAGGGGATTAGGACACAGCCTTGCTCTTGAGAAGGAGCAGTATCAGCAGAGTAAAGTAAACAAGAAAGTATCACCTAGTAGAAGGCAGTATCTAACTGGAAGCTCAGTTCTTTACCAACACATATTTGCCTGGTTGCCTGAGACTGCCCAGCATCTCAGCAAACTAAGCTCTACTTTTGGTGAATCTACAGTTTGACTTGTTCACGTTGCTGATCTGCCTGCTTGAGCCTCCTTGCTCTTGCTTCTTTAGAGTTACAAACTGCCCTCTTGTCCCTGCTTATTAGAGGCCCATGGTCCTTTGGCTAAGGTAATTAGCACATCTACTCCCCTCCTCAAGGTGTTTTTGTTTATTTCAGACCTACCTCTGGATTCACATTCCTGTCAACCACCCCCGATCCCATCCCTGCCCCTGCTCTGTGGTATGACCCAACCCATATGTCTACCTGGGTATCTGATGACACTGTTCACTGACAACTGGGTCCTGTCCTATTAAGTCTCCTCTTAGTGCTACTTGTCAGCATGGGCTTTGGACTTTCCACCACTAACCTATTCAGTGATCTTGACTAGTTAGCCTCTTCCTACTATTTTCTGTACTCTATTCCATTGCTTTCCCTGCTTTAAACACCTTTGTGTGTATGGGTGCATGCTCAGATGCTTAGTTGTGTGATTCTTTGTGACCCCCTGGACTATAGCCCACCAGGCTTCTCTGACCATGGCATTTTTCCAGCAAGAATACTGAAGTGGGTTGCCCTTTCTTCTTCTGGATGATCTTCCTGACCCAGGGATTGAACCTGTGTCTCCCAAATTGGCAGGTGTATTCTTTGCCACTGAACCACCGGGGAAACCATTAAACACCCTCTGTATCTGCGTGCATGCGCAGTCGTGTCCAACTCTTTGTGACCCCATGGGCTGTAGTCTGCCAAGCTCCTCTGTCCATGGGATTCTCCAGGCAAGAATACTGGAATAATGTGCCTTACCTATCTCATAACTAATTTAATTATTGTAAATGTCCAAACTAGAAATTTTAAACCCAACATGAATCAGAAAAGAATAACTTAATCAGCCTATATTGGTCAAAATCACTCTTTAGGCTGTTATTCATAAGAGAACAAATAATTTTAATTAAGAAGAGAACATTTTAAAAGATTCTTAATAACAAGAAGTTTGATGCAGGAGAGTCATCATTTCAATGACACATTCTTTTGGAAATATTTTAAAGGATAACTAGTAGGTGGGGAGAGTCTAGAACCGGGTTCCATGTTCCTGCTACCTTTCACCCTTGTGGTGAAACTCTGGAAAGAGTTGTTAATTCACTGCCTCAGAATCTCAGGCCTCATCCTTCCCCTCCTCTGGGCAGCCTGATTAAGGCAAAGGCAGGTGACAAAGCCCAGGCAACTAGCTGAGTGTCTCCTACTGGGGCAAGGAACCAACAAAAATAAAAAGATCCAATAGGAAAACTGGGACACTGAAACCCTCTGCAGAACTTGGACTGTTCAGCTGGGGATCACTGTGCCCTGGAAACTCCACCATCAATTATCCTCACCCTGCGTAACCTCATTTTTCTCCTAGCAGCCTATGTAAATAAAGTAAAATCTTCCCTGAAGGCAAAACTAATGGCTACCCATTAACATGAAACTGTTTGTCCTACACAAATAGTGAACAGAGTATCTATAATTCCACAGGAAATAACCGATATTTTCTGAACAACTGAGGTGCTAGTAAGATCATTATGAGACTGCACTTAATAATTCTAAATGTTAAATGTAGCCCAGGCTCCCTTGAAACCAATTTGAATTGGCAAGGAAAATAATGTCAGGATTGGAAGTGATTGGTGCATATCATGCATAACTTCTGTGGATAGATGAATAAAATATCTGCCAGGACTTGGGCACTAGCTAGATATGAGGCACGAGAGGGAAAAAAATACTGTAGTGCAAATAGGAACCAGTATTGCTGGGAAGATGGCAAATTTTGTTGCTGTTGTTCAGTTTCTCAGCTGGATCCGACTCTTTTCAACCCCATAGACCGCAGCACGCCAGGCTTTCCTTATCCTTCACAATCTCCCAGAGCTTGCTAAAACTCATGTCCATCGAGTCGGTGATGCCATCCAACCATCTCATCCTCTGTCGTCCTCTTCTCCTCCTGCCTTCCATCTTTCCCAGCATCAGGGTCTTTTCTAATGAGTCAGCTCTTCGCATCAGGTGGCCAAAGTATTGGCCACTTCAACATCAGTCCTTTCAAGGAGCAAGCGTCTTTTAATTCCATGGCTGCAGTCACCATCCACAGTGATTCTGGAGCCCAAGAAAATAAAGTCTGTCACTATTTCCATTGTTTCCCCATCTATTTGCCATGAAGTAATGGAACTGGATGCCATGATCTTAATTTTTTGAAAGTTGAGTTTTAAGCCAGGTTTTCACTCTCCTCTTTCACCTTCATCAAGAGTCTCTTTAGTTCTTCACTTTCTGCCACAAGGGTGGTGTCATCTGCATATCTGAAGTTATTGGTATTTCTCCCGGCAATCTGGATTCCAGTTTGTGCTTCATCCAACCTGGTATTTTGCATGATGTACTCTGCATAAAATTTAAATAAGCAGGGTGACAATATATAACCTTGATGTACTCCTTTTCCAATTTTGAACCAGTCCATTGTTCCATCTCCGGATCTAACTGTTGCTTCTTGACCTGCATACTGATTTCTCAGTAGGCAGGCAAGGTGGCCTGGTATTCCCCGAGAGCTTGTTGTGATCCAAACAGTCAGACTTTAGCATAGTCAGTGAAGCAAAAGTAGATGTTTTTCTGGAACTCTCTTGCTTTTTCTATGATCCAAGGGATGTTTGCAATTTGATCTCTGGTTCCTCTGCCTTTTCTAAATCCAGCTTGAACATCTGGAAGCTCTCTACTCAAATACTATTGAAGCCTAGCTTGGAGGATTTTGAGCATTACTTTGCTAACATGTGAAATGAGTGCAATTATGCAGTACTTTGAACCAAATTTGGCTTGTAGTATAAGCCAGATCTTAGTGGCTCTTAAAAAAACTGATGAGAGCAGACCTTAATTCAAATCCATGGCCAGTGACTGTCCACAGCCTCCCCCACTATCTCCACTAGTTTCTCTGGCTCAGTTGCATACAGCTGTCTCTTCCCTGCCCCTCCTGTGCCAGAGTTGGATGTTTGTGCTTGCCTTCATCAGCTCCGCAAGAAATGCTTTAGATGTACTGATGATGTGGGTTTCACAGGAAGGCATGAAACTGGCCATCGCTGTAGCTCCCCATCCACTGACTTTCTCTTTCTCTGTTATCATGCATCCCTCCCTCCTGAAGCATCTGAGGAGCTGTATCATTACTATATGCTGGTCAGCTGTACACACTCCCAGATTTTAGGAGTTGGTAGATGTCTCCTCTTTTACACCAAGTAATCAACAAGGAAACTTTACAAATATATATATTTCCTTCACTGAAATATATAGTGGTGTAATTTTTTTCTTCACCCTATTGAACTATATATATATATATATAATATATGTGTATGTGTGTATTTCCTTCATCTTTGGACTGTGTTGAAATTCCATTTATATTCTAAATTTTCTCTTCTTTATTATTGCTGCTGCTGTTAGTACTAATACTAGTATTTCTCCTACTCAATTAACATTGTTAACAGCTTTATTGAGATATGGTGATAGTGTTAGTTGCTCAGTCGTGTCTGACTTTTTGCAACCCTATGGTCTATAGTGCACCAGACTCCTCTGTCCATGAGATTCTCCAGGCAAGAATACTGGATTGCCATTTTCTTCTCCAGAGAATCTTCCCAACCTAGGGATTGAATCCAGGTCTCCTGCTTTTCAGGCAGATTCTTCACCATCTGAGTCACCAAGAAAGCTCTTATTGAGGTATAATTGATACATAAATAA
Source organism: Bison bison bison (assembly GCF_000754665.1). Taxonomy (NCBI): domain Eukaryota; kingdom Metazoa; phylum Chordata; class Mammalia; order Artiodactyla; family Bovidae; genus Bison; species Bison bison. The sequence continues at coordinate 4,367,111 of NW_011495024.1, read as the reverse complement.
CTGTACATACTTAATCTGTACAGTTTGATGAATTTGGACATATGCAAACACCCATGATCCCATCACCACAATCAGGCAATAGATGTATCTCATCACCTCCCAAGGTTTCCTTGTGTTCTTTTGTATTTGTTTGCTTTGTGATGAGAACACTTAACATGAGATCTACCCTCCCAGCAAAATTTTAAGTGTACACTTCAGTGTGTTGTGGGGCCTCCCTCTTGACTCCCTGTTAAAGAGTCTGCCTGCCAATGTAGGAGACTAGGATTTGATCTCTGGATTGGGAAGATCTCCTGGATAAGGAAATGGCAACCCACTCCAATATTCTTTCCTGGGAAATCTCATGGACAGAGGAACCTGGTGGGCTACAGTCCATAGGGTTGCAAAAGAGTCAGACATGACTTAGTGACTAAACAACAACTGTATTTTAACTACAGGCATTGTATTGTAGAGCAAATCTCTAGAACAAATGATCTAGCACAACTAAAACTTAATACCTATTTGAATAATAACTTTGTATTTCCACTCAACCCCTGACAACACTGTTATATTCTCTGTTTTTAATAGTTTGACCATTTCACATACCTCAGGTCTGGGAAATCATCCAGTGTTTATCCTTCTGTGACTGATTTCACTTAGCATAAGGTCTTCCAGGATCAACCTTGTTGTCAAAAATGGCAGAATTATCAGGGAGATGCAAATCAGAACTACAATGAGATATCACCTCAGATCTGTTAGCATGGCTATGATTTTTTTAAAAGATAAGTATTGGAAAGGTTGTGGAGAAATTAAAACCATTGTACATTGTTGGTAAGAATGTAAATTGGTACAGCCACATAAAATTTCCTCAAAAAATTAGAAACAGACCTACCGTATTATCCAGCAATCCCATTTCAGGTTATATACTGAACAGAACTGAAATTAGAATCTTTAAGAACACCCAGGGCTGATCTCCTTTAGAATGGACTGGTTGGATCTCCTTGCAGTCCAAGGGACTCTCAAGAGTCTTCTCCAACACCACGGTTCAAAACCATCAATTCTTTGGTGCTCAGCTTTCTTCATAGTCCAACTCTCACATCCGTACATGACCACAGGAAAAACCATAGCCGTGACTAGACAGACCTTTGTTGGCAAAGTAATGTCTCTGCTTTTGAATATGCTTTCTAGGTTGGTCATAACTTTTCTTCCAAGTAGTAAGAGTCTTTTAATTTCATGGCTGCAGTCACCATCTGCAGTGATTTTGGAGCCCCCAAAAATGAAGTCTAACACTGTTTCCTCATCTATTTCCCATGAAGTGATGGGACCAGATGCCATGATCTTCGTTTTCTGAATGTTGAGTTTTAAGCCAACTTTTTCACTCTCCTCTTTCACCTTCATCAAGAGGCTTTTTAGTTCCTCTTCACTTTCTGCCATAAGGGTGGTGTCATCTGCATATCTGAGGTTATTGATATTTCTCCCAGCAA
>NW_011495024.1:4328343-4365551 GCF_000754665.1 Bison bison bison | reverse complement strand
CAGGGTGACAATATACAGCCTTGACATACTCCTTTTCCTATTTGGAACCAGTCTGTTGTTCCATGTCCAGTTCTAACTGTTGCTTCCTGACCTGCATACAAATTTCTCAAGAGGCAGGTCAGGGGGTCTGGTATTCCCATCTCTTTCAGAGTTTTCCACAGTTTATTGTGATCCACATAGTCAAAGGCTTTGGCATAGTCAATAAAGCAGAAATAGATGTTTTTCTGGAACTCTCTTGCTTTTTCCATGATCCAGCAGATGTTGGCAATTTGATCTCTGGTTCTTCTGCCTTTTCTAAAACCAGCTTGAACAACTGGAAGTTCATGGTTCATGTATTGCTGAAGCCTGGCTTGGAGAATTTTGAGCATTACTTTACTAGCATGTGAGATAAGTGCAATTGTGCGGTAGTTTGAACATTCTTTGGCATTGCCTTTCTTTGGGATTGGAATAAAAACTGACCTTTTCCAGTCCTGTGGCCACTGCTGAGTTTTCCAAATTTTATGGCATATTGAATGCAGCACTTTCACAGCATCATCTTTCAGGATTTAAAATAGCTCAACTGGAATTCCATCACCTAATGATGCTAAAGCTGAAACTCCAGTACTTTGGCCACCTCATGAAAGAGTTGACTCATTGGAAAAGACTCTGATGCTGGGAGGGGTTGGGGGCAGAAGGAGAAGGAGATGACAGAGGATGAGATGGCTGATGGCATCACTGACTCGATGGACATGAGTCTGAGTGAACTCTGGGAGTTGGTGATGGACAGGGAGGCCTGGCGTGCTGCAATTCATGGGGTCACAAAGAGTCGGACATGACTGAGCAACTGAACTGAACTGAACAGTTATATATACTCTCATGTATATTGCAGCTTTTTTCATAATCGCCATGATATTGAAACAACTTAAATGTTCTTGCACAGATAAGTGGACAAAGAAAATGTAATACATATGTATACAGTAAAATATTATTAAGCCTTAAAAGAGAAATGAATCCATTAACATTTGCATGAGCATTTGGGTTTACAAAGTACTTTATAATTTCCAAACACCTTTTACAACCTTTGTCTTATTTGCTTCTCAGAAAATTTTGTGAAGGAGTCAAGATTTAATTATTGGCTTCAAGTTATAAAGGAGGACTGAGGTTGTGTGACTTGCCCAAAATCCTAGGGTTAGTTCATGTTCAAAGTGGACAGGATAGAATGGAGAACTTTTGATTCTTAAGCTTGGAATATTTCCTTTTGATAAAATCATGCTGCATCAATAAGAACATTCTGTAAATGGCTCAATGACTTTTTCAACAGATGTGAGTTTTAAGATCTGACATTTCCAGAGAAAATAAGGACAATGGGCTTTAGTTTATAAAGAGAAAATGTCAGCTGAAGGAAGACAGCATAGGAAAGGGACAGAAGGTGAGCTGGTGGGAGAAACCAGAAGTAAGAAATTTCTCATTGTTTTTAAAAAACATTCAGTAGAGATCATCCAGAGACCATAACTTCATTGATTTAGGTACTCAGCTCAGGAAGGGCCATGTATATACATAGTAAAGAACATGTCAGAGCTCTCAATCAGAGGCACCTGGGTCTTTCTGTTCATGCTTCAGTACCTCATTCAAAGAATCTGATTGAAATCAGTGCCCACTTTAGTTGTCTATGGACAAACAGAGGAGTCTCATAGCACCAACGTGCCAGTGACCTCCCTGTCCTTCTAGAAAAGAGAAAGTATTTTAAATCTGGGGACACCCTAATTGTCTCTTACAACATATTATACGAATTAGTTCTTAAAGAACTGACAAAATGTTGGCGAGATGATATGAAGAGAAACAGAAAAACCTTGCATCATTTTTTTTTGTAGTAGTTCTCCAATTTGGATAGAACACTGGGAATAGTGAAAGAGTAGTGGAATGTGCTGAAACTGGAAAGACAGAGAAAGTAGTTATGACAGGTTCTCAAGATAAATAGACAGTTTTAATTGGCTGTTGGAAGTTGACAAGAAGACACATACTCTGCTGCATTAGGTATTTGTGTTGAAATATTACATACATTTATGAAAATCTTTTAGCCTCATAGCGCACTTTCAGTTGGAGTTACTATGAATCAGTAAGCTGTCCCATGGGGCCAAAATTCCTTAACACAAAATTGCTTTCTTTAGTGTGGCCCTTCAAATTTTACTGCATTGGTATTGGGTCTTTTTTTGCTAAACAGGGAAGGTGGATCGTGACCAAAATAACTTTTATTCATAGAGCAGTGGTAGTAATCACAGCAGAAGATATCTATTATGTTTACTCCAATGACAACTGTTTGTATTTATTATAAATACCCTCCCTTCAAATTGGCCTCATTGGAAAAAAATTATCTTGGAATTAAGTTATCTTCTCTTGCCAAGTCTAGAAGTTCTGTCCTTTCATCAAAAAAAAAAAAAAAAAAAGTTGTATTTTCCTGGATTGAAAAGCATTCTATTATCTGAAGGGGAAAGGATGTCCTGGAAAGGAGCAGAATGAGAACTCCATCTTGGGTTACTGAGAGAATGTCCATAATTGAGATTTGAGGCTTCACCCTGAAAAAATCACCATTGAAGAAACAGCATATTCCAGTGGTAAAAAGTACTAAACTAGAAACTAAGAACTGGTAAACATTTTTTTTTTTTTTATTCTAGAGCTCAGAAATGGTCACAAATTCTTTGACATCTAATTTTCTCTCTTATTGCCTCCCTCCTACATTTAATGACAAAAATAACTGGTGATGGGTTACAGCCACGTTATGCTCTACAGGCACAGGAAGTGTTGATGTTAGAAGCTTCTTCAAGAGTAGAGCATTTTAGGAAAAAAAAAAAGAAGATTCTTGTACCCTATTTCAGAAAGTTTCAATGGAATTAGCAAAACTATTTTCAACATTTCCAGTTTCTGAACTCCAAAATCTAGAGGGCTTTTTCTTTTTAATGTTTTTTAGGAGAGGGAGGGCAGATACCAAATGTTTTTGCTTTACCACAGTTAAAAATCAAACTATCTCGATTAATTTCCATTGACATTTAAACCCCATGTTCTCTGGAGCAAGTCTTGAGGGTTTTTATAATTTTCTCATTCCAAATGCAAGCTATATGAATTGAATTTAACATTTGAAAATATAAAAATGTTACTCATGAGTCTTTTAAAATATATATATGTGTATGTAGTGGCAACTAAAGTCTTTGAAAGTAATGTACTCTGTTCTCCCTGGAACATATATAACATATGTAATTTCATTTAAGTTAAACGCTTAAAGAAATTAACGTACACTAAAAGGAAACCCTAAGGTCTAAATTAATATTCTTCACTTGTATCTAAATACTTACCAGGGAGCCATTGAACAAAAAAGGTGTATCTTTTCTTGGCTGCACGGCATGGAGAATCTCAGTTCCGGAGCCAGGGATTGAACCTGAGCTCCCATGAGTGGAAGCATGGAGTCTTAACCACTGGACCTCTAGGGAGGTTCCAGGAATGTCTTTTTAAATTGAAAGAATTTTTGAGAACCAAAGTCATTAATGGTTACTACTTTAGTGTTTCTCACCATATGTTTGCATTTTTATGACATTGTGATATTGTCTTTAACACTGAACACAAAGTCCACTCAGCCATTATTTAGATCCATAAGTGATTAAGCTAAGCCAGTCTTTTGACTTTTTATTCATTACCTGATGGTTTTATTGGTCAGATGTTTTGGCCTGATACAGCCATCTTCTCACCTCAAGCCTTACAATCCAGTCACTGGATTTGTGGCCAGACTTGTCAATGCCTTTTCCTTTTCCGCGTGGTAGGACCGAGAAACAATTTGAAAGTTCCCTTCTTGCTTTTTTCTTAAACGCTAGCTACAAAAATGTAGGAAGGACCTCCCACAAGGGAAAGAGCAGAGTAGATCCAACTAAGGAAACTATCACATTCTAACTAGGGTTAGTTATGTGTAACCATGTTTGTTATTTAATTGCTAAGTCGTGTCAGACTCTTTGTGTTTGTAGCCTGTCAGGCTCTTCTGTCCATGGCATTTCCCAGGCCAGAATACTTAAGTGGGTTGCCATTCCCTTCTCCACAGGATCTTCCTGACCCAGGGATCGAACTCATATCTCCTGCATTGGCATGTGGGTTCTTTAACATTGAGCTACTAGGGAAGCCTGTATAATTATATCCTCAAGATACAGTTAATTTCTTTGAGAACAGAAACTATGACTTATTTACTTCTGTTTAGCACAAAATGCATGTAAATATTCAGAGCCTATTTACATAATTAAATATGAATGAATAGATGACTGAATGAATCAGTCAGTCAGTTATTTTCCCTTGACAGTGAATTACCCTAAACCTTCAAAGGGGATAGGATAAGAAAGAATAGGAAAGCTGTTCTTGCTTAGTCTCTAAGTCATGTCCAACTCTTTGTAACCCCATGGACTGTAGCCCACCAGGCTCCTCTGTCTGTGGAATTTCCCAGGCAAGAATACTGGTGCAGGTTGCCATTTCTTCCTCCAGGAGATCTTCCTGACCCAAGGGTTGAACCATTGTCTCTTGCATCTCCTGCACCGGCAGGCGAATTCTTTACCACTGAGTCACCTGGGAAGCCCATGGAAAACTGGGAAGCAATCATATATTGGACTCCATATAGTCATTCACCTGTATTATTTCATAAGGTTCAAAGATGTTCCATGACATTGACCAAAGTCACACAACTAGTACATGGTGAGATTGGGATTTAAAACTAACTCTGGCATTAAAGCCTGTGATCTTTTTACTATCCAATCTTTTTACAGTTCTTATTATACATCCTGTTTTCCAATATGTGGGGATTAGGAGAGAGTAGGAAGTGAAAGTTTCTTTTTTCACCACCTAACAAGGCTCTTCACTCATCCTAAATTTGGGAGGTTGCATTTTGGAGGACGTGAAATTAAAGCATCTTTAACACTGATTTAGAACTGGACATGGAACAACGAATTGATTTGAAATTGATAAAAGAGTTTGTCAAGGCTGTATATTGTCACTCTGCTTATTTAACTTATGGGCAGAGTACATCAGGAGAAATGGTGGGCTGGATAAATTACAAGCTGGAATGAAGATTGCAGGGAGAAATATCAACAACCCCAGATATGCAGATAATATCACTCTAATGACAGAAAATGAAGAGAAACTAAAGAGCCTCTTCTTGATGAGGGTGAAAGAGGAGAGTGAAAAGCTGGCTTAAAACTCAGCACTCAAGAAGTCTAAGATCATGGCATCCAGTTCCATTCCTTCATGGCAAATAGAAGGGGGAAAAGAAGCAGTGACAGGCTTTATTTTCTTGGGCTCCAAACTCAATGTGGATGGTGACTGCAGCCATGAAATTACAACATTCTTGCTCCTTGGAAGGAAAGGAAAGACACACCTAGACAGTGTATTGAAAAGCAGAGACATCACTTTGAAGACAAAGGTCTGTATAGACAGAGTTATGGTTTTTCCAGTAGTCATGTACGGATGTGAGAGTTGGACCATAAAGCTGAGCACCAAAGAATTGATGCTTTTGAATTGTGGTTGTAGAGAAGACTCTTGAGAGTCCCTTGGACAGCAAGGAGATCAAACTAGTCAATCCTAAAGGAAATCAACCCTGAATAGTCATTTAAAGGACTGATGCTGAAGTTGATGCTCCAATGCTTTGGCCACCTAATGTGAAGTGCCAGCTCATTGGAAAAGACCCTGATGCTAGGAAGGATTGAGGGCAGGAGAAGAGGGAGGTAGAGGACGAGATGGTTGGATAGCATTGTCAACACAATGGATATGCACTTGAGTAAACTCCAGGAAATACTGAAGGACAAGGAAGCCTGGCGAGCTGCAGTCTATGGGGTCACAAAGAGTCAAACACGACTTAGTAATGGAAAAACAACACTGCTTTAGGGAAATCAGCAATCATGGAGAAAGAAAAGACTGGACCTGCTGTATGTTAAGGGACCAGGGGAGAAAAGTTTCAAAATTCTGTAAGTTTTCAATTGTTTACAGCCAACTGCCATCACCCGCATTGTGTGGTTCATCAGTGAAGCACCCTGGCCTCAATTCAGCAAATAAATCACCAAGGCCAATAGCTGTTTGACCCAAATCAATAAATAGCATATATTCACCTTGGATAAGGATCTGAGTCACTGCATGTGTTTCTTAAAATGTAACTTCAGTCCTCTTTAGCACCAATAACCCCGTGTTCTGAGGGATGTTCCTGCAGGACATATACTTTCTGCAGCATCTGCTTATCTCAGCTAGTATCCTGCAAAAAAAAAAAAAAAAAAAACTTAAGCAAGGGTCTTTTTTTTTTTTTTAATTATTGAAGTATGGCTGATTTACAGTGCTGTGTTACTTTCTGCTGTACAGCCCAGTGATTTTTTTCATATTATTTTCCATTATAATTTATCACAAGATATTAAATATAGTTCTCTGTGCTACATAGTACATAACCTTGTTGTGTACCCATCCTATATGTACTAGTTCACATCTGGTAACCCCAGACTCCCAGTCTTCCCCTCCCCAACCCTCCCCCTTCTGGTAACCACAAATACGATCCTTATGTATGTGAGTCTGTTTCCATTTTGTAGATAAGTGCATTTGTATCATATATTAGATTCTACATATAAATGACATGATATGCTATTTGTGTTTCTCTTTCTGACATATCACTTTGTATGATCATTTTCAGTTGCATCCATGTTGCTGTGAATGGCTTTCTTTCTTTCTATCACTGAGTTGTATTCCATTGTATCTGTGTATCAAATCTTTATTCATTCATCTCTCAATTAACATTTAGATTGTTTCCATGTATTGACTGTTTTGAAAAGTGCTGCTATGAACTTAGATATGCATGTATCTTTTTGAATGATAGTTTTACCTGTATATATATCCAGAAGTGGGATTGCTGGATCATATATCAACTTTGTTTTTAGTTCTTTTGAGGTACTTCTGTAGTGTTTTTCATAGTAGCTGCACAAATTTATATTTCCATGAATGATGTAGGAGGTTCACTTTTCTCCACATACTCTCCAGCTTTTATTATCTGTAGACTTTTTAATCATGGCCATTTTGACTGGTGTCAGGTGGTACTTCATTGTAGTGTTGAGTGAGCAAGGGTATTAATGTGGGTCCAGTGCACTTTTATTGGTCTGAACTTGGATTTCAGAGAATCCAAGATAACCTAAAATTGTAGAGAACAATTGTTCTGTGTGTTCCTTTTTTTTTTGCAAGAATTGTTATAGCTATTATTAGATTTTAAAAGTGGTTAAAGAAAACCAAAAAGGTTAAAGATTTGGGAGAAAGAAAATACAGCTTATAGTTTTAAATTTCTACTTTGTCTTATTTTCCTGCTGCTAATCTGTATTCTCATTTATATTTTATGATCGGATAAAACCATGAAAATATTCCTCATAGTTTTAAATTTCTACTTTATCTTATTTCTCTGATGATAATTTGTATTCTCATTTATATTTTATCATTTTTGCTGTAAACTCCAAACATGAGAATTTAAACACATAAATCAGTAAGTGTTTAAGTCAAAGCACTAATAACATTGCCAGTTGTTGAAAGGGAGCCTGCCAGTGCGTGCTGGCAAGAGGAATCAACTCAGAGCTCAGACTTTCTCCCCAGGGAAAGGCCTCACACAGAGAACAAGAAGAAATGCCAACAGCTTCTTAATGGAAGTTCAAGTTTATGCAAGGCATGCTACCAGGCACTGCCTTAAAGACACCAAGGTCATTGCTGTTGAGGAAGCAGTTGCCATCTTAGTATAAACATGAGCAGAACAATGATACGCAGTAGCTATACTAAATGGAGGTGTATAGCACCTCAGTAACAGAGCTGCAAGATGGAGGCCCCTTGTTGTCATAAGGCAGCTGGGGAAGAGACAAAGGTCATTTCACTTTCACACACTGCCACTTTACTACAGTGCATCCTGTTCAAGCACTCACACTCAGTAACGTCCCTGGGAATCATCAATACCTCTTTTTCCTGTGTTCATTTGAGCCAGTATGTTTTGTGATTCGTATGTACCAATTGACATAATAAACTCTAACTACACCCAAGGAACCAATATGGCATATTACATCAAGAGCATAGCATGAAAGAGTCCCTGGTGAGATTCTGTTAAGTCACGGTGTAATACTTTCAGCAGAGGCATTTACTTGTTTTGTGTCAAACAGCTGTATGTTAAAGACTCTCTAAACAGATAGCAACATGATAAGAATATATTAGCAGCTGCTTGCCATGTCAGTCATCCAAAGCTAATGTTATAAGATGTTGCATAGAAAAACCAGAAGGAAAATAGATTAGGTTTGTTAAAATTCAACTACACCTAGTTTGCGAAGTATAATAACCTTGTCAAAACCCTTGGTATTTTGAATTCAAATTATCCCACTGTACAACCTTCCCAGATTCTAACACTAAATAAGCAAGAATAAAGATTAGTTATCTGCGCTAGTTTGTTCACAGAGCTATTACTACTATCAGTAGTACAAGATGAGGTAAGGGTCAAGAAGGATCACTTAGTTTTACCCAAGTCCATGACTAAAGATAAAATGCCCAAACCCTGGACAGCGTTTTTGCTGGTGGGCACCAGGGGACCAGATAGGAAAGGGCCAGTCTTTCGCTACCAATAAGCTAGATTGGGAGTGGGGTGAGGCCCACGTTTTACAGAATTCACAACTGGTCACATTTAAAAATAGGATTACAGCTTAATTCTTTTCACTATGCCTTGCTGCCATCTCCATTGACAGAGATGAACAGTTGTCCACACGGTGCTACTGACAGAACAGTAGCACCATTTAGAGAATTTAGGCCTCTTTTGTACTCCTCAGAGAATGTCACAGGATGCCAGGAGCTTGGGACTAGATTGTGCTGTTAGAACATATGTAAATATCTTTTTTTAATAAGAATAGTTTTTCTCAGGAAAAAAAAAGTAAGCCAAGAATAAAGTCTCAGACACATACATATATATGTACATACACACAAATACAAATCTTTTTTTCTATGCATATATATGTCTATTTTCCATAAACAGGGTCATATTGCATATACTATTTTATTATGTAATTGTTTTTTTCCCTTAGTGATATGTCAGAGAAATCAGCTAATTTAAGAGAGAGAATTTTCTTAATATGCTTAATAGTATATAGTACAAAATGATTGGAAACAATCTTTAATGCAAGTTCCTCTTGATCTTTGGAAACCTAGAATCTGTAGACTGAGACTATAGATCTGAGACTTTGGATCAGGCAACATCCCTATCTTAACTCTCTCCTATGCCATGTCCAAACGCCTTCCTCTAATGCTAGGAAGCCATGATTCTCCTTCACTGCCAAATAATGTGAGTTTCATCTTTTAATCTAGGTTTCTGCTGTCTAAGGGCTTCTCTGGTGACTTAGATGGTAAAGAATCTGCCTGCAATGCAGGAAACCTGGGTTTGATCCCTGGGTTGGGCAGATCCCCTGGAAAAAAGAATGGCTACCCACTCCAGTATTCTTGCCTGCAGAATTCCATGGACAGAGGAGCCTGGTGGGCTACAGTCCAGGGGGTCACAAATAGTCAGACATGGCTGACAACTGACACACACACTCTGCTATCTATGTACAATAATTTTATATCTTTTAAAAACCATTACACTGATGGGACCTGAGGGCTTATCTCAAGCAGCATCTTCAGAGTCTAGGCCATCATTATTTAACGTATCATTCTTTAGAAAACCTACTAGAAGAGAAAGGAGTAGAGAAATAGTGAGTATATGCATCACAGGAAGAACATGCAGATATTGGATTACGAACTTTAGCTATATGGATGTGTGTTTGCTTGGGTCACAAAGTAAAATGAACACAAATTTTAAAACTTGAAAACAATAATGAATCTAGCTAGAGAAGCCTTTAGAACAGCAGAATTCCAGAGTTCCCCTAGAATCTCTCTGTACCTTAAAAAAAAATGTAATGCATAAATTCATTAAGTCTGGAATTCCTCTGACAGCTTCAGGGCTCACAGTAGCTGGCCTCCATATTTGTTAAAAGAAGCAAACTTTTGACATTTTGTTACTCCTGCTTCTGAGCCTTACAGGAAAAAATAAAATGTGTGCAGCCTGACTTAATCATAAAACTAGGCATGTTTCTAGAATAATGAATCTTCTGATTAAAGACTGCCAAGTTCAAAGACTCATTTTGGCTGCAGGAAAGAAATTAAATGATTCAGAATTAAAGATGAAGGAACTAAAGCAGGTGAAATGTTGAAATGGCTTAAACTACTGCTCTGGTGCTAGTCTTTCACCTGCAGTGGAATTTCAACAGGAGTAGATTATCAGAGGAGACAATTTGTATTGAAACCATTAGCCCTTGTATATGTCTGTAAATTTTAAAACATGGTAAAAAGTTTCCATTTTGACTTTTAACAGTCAATGACTATGAAGCTAAACACAGTGATATCCATAGCCGATTGTAAGATGTCATAATACTCCCATTAACTCATTAACATAAGCCACAACTCAAAAATGTGGTCATCGATTGGGGTTGAATTGATCAGCTGAAGAGTTCACTTTGGGAATTAATTTGAGAGTTCTAAGTCTCTGTCCTTTAAAATGGTCTATTTCTTGTGAAAAGCATGAATAATTTTATGTATCTGTTTAACTCAAGATCTACAACTTTTGCAAACCTTTCCTGATTCTCTTGTCTTTCCGTTTTAACAGTAATAACACATATTCTGAACCATAAGGTGGCATGCAAATATGTATTACACTAGACTGTTCACTATATAATATTTGATTTTTTAAACCTAGCTTCTCACGGGTAAGGAGTAGTTTCATATCATAATTCTCAGATTTTATAGGACATTACTGAGCACAAACCAGTCCCTCAACAAATATTGATTACACAGTAAAGCAGAAAACAAGAAGGAAATCAGCATTTATTGAATAATGATGTACCAAATCCTTGATGTGCATTATGTCATTATGAGCCCCAGGTTATCCTGAATAGCATGGACAGTTATCCATATTCTACAAATGAAGAAACTGAGCTCAGTAATGTTTAACAATTCACAATTCCCCCTAGGTCTCCAGAACCTGGAGATCTTCTTGCTATAGCAAGGATGGCAAATATGCACCACATCCCTGGCAAGCAATCTTTCCTGCTGAGCCAATATATAACCTCAGAATCTGACTCAATACAGTGTTCTGGGCAGCTTCTGTCAGTTGATCATAGTTTATTCAGGAGTTGAAAACAAATTGCAAATTTGAAATCAGACATATAGTCTCCAGGAAACTTTCCAACTCTGATACCCTATACCTCCTACCTACATCCTTTAAAGAGTTTTATTATAATAATACATTTTTACAATAAAAACTTTAAATGAATAAAATAGTTTTTATTATAAAATTCATTGTAATAAATTATAAAAGGCAAAATCTTAGGTGAGTGAAACATAAAACTGTCACCTTGTCAAGAGTTCAACTGCCATTCTGGACTGCCTGTGCACCTTCTCTCCGACTTACATTTCCCCAACCTTCTCTGCTTCCCTGTCTCTTTTCTGGCGTTAACTTCCATCTGCTCTGACATGGTAATTCTATCCACATATGGCTTTTGAACACATGAAAAGGTAGCTAGTTCGAACTGAAATATGCCATCAGAATAAAATACTCTAGATTTTGAAGACTGGTATGAAAATGAGATCATTAAGTATCTCATTAATAATTTTATGTTGATGACATGTTGACATTATAATAATATTAGAATATAATTGAGTTAGAGAACATATAGTGTTAAATTAATTTCATCTATTTCCTTTTACTTTCTTATAGTATGGTAACTAGAAAATGCAAAGAAACACATGGCTCATTATTTATGGCTTGCATTATGTTTTTGTTGGATAGCACTGCCATAAAGCCTTTCATCTTCCATCTTTGATTCTTCTGTTTTCCTTGCTTCTATGTGGCTTCCTGTTCCATTTCAAGGATAGATGGTCCTTCATCTTCCTTAGCTGTTGGCTCTTGGCTGCAGCCTTGTGTCTGGCTTTCATGTGATGAGTTCTTCCATCTTTCCTCAGTCCACAATAGCCTCCCTAAGCTACAGCTCTCTGCTGCCCACTGCTGTTGCCAGGAAATGTCTGAACTCTGAGCTGGATTTCAGTTCTTCTAGCCAGACCCCATCAATTCCAGCACTCTTAGTTTCCTGTGAGTTCTTTCAGATACATGGCAAGAGATCAGATTTTAAATGGGGAAGTGAGAAGGTAGTCAAGCTCTTCCCCCTTTGACTTGGAGTACACCTTCTTTTGCAGGGCATTCAGCCATCATACAGTAGTCCGCCAATGGCTAATTGACTAAGCAAGTGAAGTAGGTGATCCACGCTGATAATAACTTAGTAATGGTCTGTGGAGTAGCATGGGCAGTGATAAAAGAAGTAGAATAGCTGAGACCACAACTGAAACTGTCCAGAGCAAGTCAGATGGCTGTTAGGGTCTAAACGTGAGATTAAGAACAGGAACTGCTTCTTTGTAAGGCAGAGGGGAATGATGGGAAGATTCAAAGCTGAGAAATTCACATGTAAAGATAAAGAGAAAATATCCTAAATCAAAGATCCAACCACCAGGGGGCCATAGAAAAAATGTTAAAAGATCTGAATTTATGTTTCAGCCCTGTCTCCCAGTTACACTTCCAGTTGTTTATCATTTAATTTTTGCATCTAAAAACTATAGAGAATAATGCTTTTCTTACCTGAGCATTGTGTCAGTTATATAAAACATTCAGTGAAGAGGGAAAGTTGCAGGAGGAGAGGGTAATAGAAGAGGTGGAAGTCTCTCCCCGAAATCCCAGACTGGGGGGAAATGTGTAGCTATAGGTAATATGATCTTGACCAGAAAAGCACACAAAAACATGTATGTATATTGTAAAATATAAATCACAGTCTACTTTTTTCAAAACAGTGTATAATTACAATGTGTAAAATCATGAATGAACATTTTTGAGAAGGAAAGAGAAAGTGACTCTGAGAACATTGCCTTTGGAAGGCACACTCATGACCACACCAACTTCTCCAGAAGTTTAGTCCCACAAATGAAAGTGTGGATATAAAAATTATCCAAAACCTTTGCCAGGGTGACACTAGCCTTCTTGTTTATCCTCAGCCATGTGATACTGGTTCTTGCTTCAGAATTTCCACACTTCCTTTTCGCCCTGCCTGAAACACTTTTCCTTTGGCTCACTGCCTCATTTCTCTTCTACTCACCAGCACCAGCCCTTCTATGCCCACCAAGAGACCTTCTGAGGTTAAATAAAATGTGTAGTCTCAGAAAATTACCTTGTGCCACATGTGTCACTGGTGTCCTGAGACAGGCTCTCGACAAGAATGAAATTGAGCCTTCTAAACCATGGCCTCAGGTGTTCCTCTTCAGCAGTGGGTGACCTTGCAGTAACCCAGGTGTGACCATCCACACCAGGGCAAGGAGTAAAGACCCTCATCAGGAGCTGCCCAGACTTAAAAAGCCTCCTGCCCCACAAGAGTCAATACGTTTTGCAATCCATTCATGGACATATCTTCCAGAGTCCCCAAAACCAACACGCCAGTTATAAGACTCATGGACTCAGAAGCCCAGAAAGCTCAGGCTTCCATCAGATACCTAGAGATTATTTGCTGTACCTCCTATTTCAGATGCAATTTACCAGTATGCCATCATTTTTATCATAAGCAAGTTTGCTTAATGACATGGTTGGCACTTTTACTCAAATCAGATCACTAGAGAAATAGATCTAAGCAGTTGGACTGAAGCTCAGGTTCTGATGAAGCAGATTTGGTTAACCCACACCATCTAAAATAGCCATGGATTCTGTCCCTTCAGACTTTCAACCCTCTTGCCCTGCTTTATTTCTATTTGTAGCATATATCATTATCTATTTATCTATGCGCTTCTTTGTTGCCTGGTGTCCCCCATATTAGCTCCATTAGAATGAAGAAGTTGTCTGATATGTTCCCTGTTGTACCTAGAATCTAGAAGAATGTGTAGCATAGAGTAGGCACTCAATAAATATTTGTTAAATGAATAATGTCGGTATCCAGGATTTGGTGCAAAGAATTCATGCTACGGACAGGGAGGCCTGGCATGCTGCAGTCCATGGGATCACAAAGAGTTGGACACAACTGAGCAACTGAACTCAACTCAAATAGCAATTATGAGCAGATGTGTGTGGGCAAGCAATCTGTTAGCATGCCAAGTGACCCGCCCCTCCCCCCGCCCCAGAAACCTGGTCCCAAGGACACACAGGTTCCAGAGAAATAACTGCACTCTCAAGAAAACTAGGGTATTGGTCAGGACTTTCATTACAAAGCAGCACACAGTGACCTAGTCTATAGGACCTAAAACACTGGAAAACAACAACAAACAAAAATCAACCAAATGCAGGAATCTGGCTACTGGAATATTTTAATTCCGACATCAAAATGGATTCACCACCAAGATGGCTTGGCTGGCAGTTTCACTTCTACAAGATGCTTCAGCACGATGGATCAAATTACCACATTTTCCACCATCATTTCCCAAAGTGTTCTGTGAGATGTTAATATATACGATTTAGAAAAGGGTTCATGCTTGGGAAATCCAGTTAAATATCTTTATTAAAAGACCTCTCTGAGAGTTTACTTTGTAAATTTCAAAGACAGACCACAAAACACAAACTTTCCCAAACTTTGCAAACTGTAGAAACCGTTCTTTCTCAGTGCATCTCACTGTATTTTGCAACAGTTTTCATAAATGTGTTTTACACTGTTTGGCAGACAATCATAAATACGTATGTTATGACCAAAATTCCCCAAATGAGGAAACAGAAACTAAGAACCGAAAGTAAAATTAATACAAGCGTCCCTTGGAAATAATGCATCCCTCATGAGTTATTTCTCAGTGCATGCAAAAGAAATGTTTACACTGTAGTCTATTAAATGGGCTTCCCTTGTGGCTCAGATGGTAAAGCGTCCTGCAATGCAGGAGACCCAGGTTCGATCCCTGGGCTGGGAAGATCCCCTGGAGAAGGAAATGGCAGCCCACTCCAGTATTCTTGCCTGGAAAATCTCATGGACCGCGGAGCCTGGTAGGCTACCGTCCATGGAAATGTACAATGCTAAAAATGCTAATCACTTGAGCCTTCAGTAAGCTGTAGTAACATCAATGATCACTGACCACAGATCATCATAGCAAATATAATAATGAAAAAGTTTGATGTATTGTGAGAATTACAAAAATGTGGCACAGAGACATGTAGTGAGCAAATGCTGTTGGGAAAATGGCACCAATAGACTTGCTCAGCTCAGGGTTGACAAACTGTCAGATTTCAAAGTCTACAAACTGTCAGATTTCAAAGTCAACAAACTTTAAATCTGTAAAAGGAAATATCTGCAAAGCACCGTAAAGCTAAATGCAGTAAAAGGAGGTAATCCTGTATTCAGTATGTTTTTGAATATATAACTTAACTACTAAAATTTGATTTTTAATTTAAAAGGTTATTTTTTTCAGAAGAAAAGTGAAAGTTAATCACTCAGTCGTGTTCTACTCTTTGTGACCCCATGGACTGTAGTCCACCAGCCTCGTCTGTCCATGGAATTCTCCAGGCAAGGGTACTAGAGTGGGTAGCCATTCCATTCTTCAGGAGATCTTCTCAGCCCAAGGATCAAACCCAGATCTCCCACATTGCAGGCAAATTCTTTACCATCTGAGCCAGAAGTGAAGCCCTTTTTTTTTTTTTCCAATAGATATATATGTATAGTTAGTCACTTAAAAAAAAAAATCTGTCTGTGAATAATAGTTCCCTTATCCCAGTTCTGTTCCAGTCTCCACAAGAATGAACCCTTTATGTCTTCCAGTTTTAACAACCGTGAATATTCACTGACTACAGTGCTTAAACAACTTGAATAGAATTTAGCAGCTGGCTTACCTACGCTTGATAATAGGCAATCTAAGAAGATAGCAGTTTTATGTTCAATCAGGTACTAAATGGAACATACTTTTCCTCACATGAACCAAAAGTGAGAAGAAAAACAAATTTGAAAATAAACCTGCCCACCCACTTTATAACCTAGACTTTCATTAGTTCTGTGAAGAGTCTAGATATCTGAAGCCCAATCCTTCCTCTGTGTCCATGGTCTGCAAGGTGGCTGCCTCTCCTCACACTCTATTCTAGCTCCAGCCAAATTTGCTTTGACTGTTGACATATAGGAAATTCGCAAAATCCTTCTAAGGCAGAATAATGTGCTACTGCACAGAAGGGGAGCAGCATGCAATGAAGTGTAAATCAAATAGTGCTGTTTTATCACTGTGGCCCCTGGCTGCCTCTATCAACAGCCAAATTAAGCCAAAAACCATTTATTTAAATAGAGAGAAAGAACCACTAATCACTTTTCATTTAAGTTAAGCTAATAGCAAGTCGAGAATCTCACACTTGGACTAAACTTGTAAACAAGGATTGTATCCAGCATTAATATTCATCTCTGAAATACTGACTTCTTTACAGTCCCTGTAGTTCTTCACACTTCATGACAAACATTTATTATACATAAAAGAATTTTAAATGTCTACTTCTGACAGAATAATCATCTATTTTTTACAATGTGTGAACAAGGAAACATCTTAATTCCAATTTTCATTTCAATATATTTCACTGTGTGGGTCCTGGCTGCAGAGTCTCAAAATATTTGCACAAACTCTTCCCCATCTCTTATCCCAAGGGGGTGAGGTGTGTGGGGGTGATGACTTTAAAACTGCAGCTTTTTGGCAGCCAGCTTACTTTTTAAGCACAGTACAAATCATAAAACATTAAAAATGTTATCTGTTTCAAGGTTAAAAACATTTTTTTTGTTGATTGGTTTATAGAAAAAGCAAAGAACAAAGTTGAAGTCATTCTGGAAACAGTTTGCTTCTGTGTTCATATGCTGATCTCATTCCCCAATTTGCCAAGGGAAAGCCTTCCATATCCAGAAGCAGCATTTTCAATGTGTGTGAGAAACCAGCTGTACATATTTGGTCATAGCAGGAAAACACAAAATGCCCAGGGAGTCTCTTGCCAATCAGTCAACGAGCATCGGAAGGCAGCACTGCGTTCCTCCTGGGGAAGCCTCCATCATTCATTCAGCTGTTGCCTGCTTACCTCCTCATGGATTGTTTTCTCCCACTTCCAATTTGGTAATTTGTCACAGCCAAAATATCAGGTCATTACATTAAAAACCTACCAATGTTGAACAGTTTATAGTGTCATAGCAGACGTGAAGTGCTGAGAAACACTTTCTGAAAGAATTTCCAGAAATCCTTCAAGCAGCTCTAATGAACTGTCAGTTCAGTTCAGTCACTCAGTTGTGTCTGACTCTTTGTGACCCCATGAACAGCAGCACACCAGGCCTCCCTGTCCATCACCAACTCCCGGAGTTTACCCAAACTCATGTCCATTGAGTCAGAGATGCTATCCAACCATCTCATCCTCTGTCATCCCCTTCTCCTCCTGACCTCAATCTTTCCCAGCATCAGGGTCTTTTCAAGTGAGTCAGCTCTTCACATCAGGTGGCCCAAGTATTGGAGTTTCAGCTTTAACATCAGTCCTTCCAGTGAACACCCAGGACTGATCTCCTTTAGGATTGACAGGTTGTATCTCCTTGCAGTCCAAGGGACTCTCAAGAGTCTTCTCCAACACCACAGTTCAAAAGCATCAATTCTTCTGCACTCAGCTTTCTTTAATGAACTGTAGGCTTACATAAACCTAGACCAGAAGTGTCTGTTGCCTGTTTACTGTGTCTTACTATGTATGACCTTAACCTTTATTTAAGGTGTTATTCTGTTCTCCCCAAAATGTAAAGCACATGTTAACATCTATCCTTATATTTTTTCAGTATTTCTCATGTCAAAGCAGAAAATAAAGTCTCACATGAAACACATAATTTTTTATAGCTAGAATAATCATCAAAGTGTTTTCCTGAATCTTCTGGTGCCATTTAAACCTCCATTGTAATGTTTTGTCCAGAAATGACTCATGAAACAAAAAGAGAGGAAATTACATTTAAAGTCAGCAGCTCTATAAGATACTTCTGTGGAAGAGAGATTTCAAACTGATGCTTTTGGAAATACCAACTAAATAAATCAGTGCAAGGGGAACTAGAGAGAAGTTTAATTTGGATGCATCTATGGTGAAATAGTCACTTGAATGGATAATAATGCTTTCCTAGTTTGTGCTTATCCAACCTCTTAGAGGGTTTGATATTAGACCAGGCAATTCAGATCCACACTGTGTACTCTCCTGAACTCACTTCACTCAGCTCTCAAGCTGTAATATCCAAAATGAATCCTCTGGCACTTTTTGTACAAGTACAGATTATTTGTTTTGACCACAATTCCTTTGGAGGAATCACATTCCCTTAACTTAAATTACCTGCCTAAAAATAATTGAGCTTGGCACATTTCTTCCTGAGTGAGTGGAGAAAAAATTGTCAAATGTTTCAGAGATATGGTCTTGGTTTTCAAAAAGCCCATATTGAGTGTCTTTTTTAATTTACCATTGCATGGCTCTGAAAATATTTTCCTGAATCAACTGCACTATGAAACTGATTTTCTAAATACCAGATTCTTCATTACTTCCTTTAAATAAGTAAATGCTAAAGCATTTCAATGTATTGGCTTTATAAATATTAATATTACTGTCACAGTCATGATCCCACCTTACTGTGTCATCCTAGAGAAACCAATTTTTCTATCAACCTGAGCAAGAATATGAAGTAAGTCTGACTGATGTATTGAGAATAAGTATGTTAGTTAATCATTATTGAATATTTCCTAGGTGTCAGATATGAGTAATACTGTCATCTCCATCTACAGGTGAGCAAACCAAGGAGCAGAAAGGTTAAATGACTTGCTTGCAACTACATGACCAGTGGGGGCACAGCTGGGACTGGGCTTGGCTGTCTGGCATCAGACTCCATGCTGGGAACCATGGTGCTATTGTGTAATGAGGTAAGGAAGTGATTCTGCAGATGTCAGCAACACAGTTCACCTCAGGTGTCAGGTATCAACTTAACCTTCAATGGAACTCTTAGAAACACATCAGGCTCGGTATCTCCTTTCACCTACAGGAAAATTAAAAGGTAAATGTAGTAGGAATTTGGAAGACAAGTAATTACACTTTCCCAGATTTCACAAACAACGTGTAAACAGTCTAACAACCTGCTGTATAACACTTTATAAACTGTAAATCTCTAGAAACCAATACTTCTGGTCCAACCAGTATAACATGAGGTCTAGGAACTGGCACTAATGTACATGTAAGTTAGTCAAGCTGTAGTCTGTCAGGGCTGGTGGGGGTTTTCAGAGAGTTGTTATCTTCGTTTCACTGGGTATTCTTTAACAGTGCTGATGTATTTCTTTATTCATCTCACAAAGGACAGTAGATGCCATAACAAAGTAGTCTTCTGAGGCAATATTATTTCTTTGTAGACATAAAGGCAATTATTAAATATAAAATGTTGATGATTTTTTTAAAAATAGTGTGTCTATTGGGTGTTTGTGAAGGTACCCAAGTCACAGTGAAAGCACAGGGAATTACAAGTATACAATGACAAAGTACAGATCTGGGTGATGGAATATGAAAATAAACTTAATTTCCAAAGTACAGTTAACACTGAATTTTCACATTTTTAAAAAATACCAAGTGTGGTTACTCTGCTTCTCTAAGAAAATCCTCATTGCTCCTTTAAAGAACAAAGATTTAGCATTGAGCTAGCTGTTTTTATTAATATTAAAATCACCCAGCAAGTGTTGATCTTAACCAGAGGCTACACATCAACATACCATCTTCCAAAGGATCCATCATTGGCAAGTACCATGCGGATTCCGAAAAAATTATAAAAGTCTCAGTTTGATGAGCCTCTGGAGATGACTGATAAAAGAAGCTGTTCTAACAGCTTGAATTCCCTAGATGACTTGGGAAATGTCACAGAACATAACAGGGAAATTTGGAATGAAGTAACAAATTGATGATCCCTGTCAGATTAGAGCACAGATTTTTATCAGTTTCAAAGGATTTAGTGAGTACTTGCTGAGCTCTAATCATTCTAAATAATAGATCTAATTGGTTCATATCTTATTAGGCACAATTAAAGCTCTTGGAAAAGTTCAAAGTATTTTCTACATGAACAACCTTATTTTAGAGTTTTTAATTCATAAGAAAAAGTTGAAGAGGCCTTTCTTAGGAAAACATTCTGTTATTTAAAAGACCCAATGTTAACATGGAATAACCAACGTGAACAACAGAACTTTCAGGGTCAAGGCTTTGAACTCAGACTTGGTTAAATTTTTGACTTCTCTGATTAGTGACTGAGCTTAGTGCATTACTCATTTTCTCTAAGTTTAATATTTCATCTGTTCAATGATCTTAATATTGCATATTTCACAAGATTGTCCTAAGCCTGAAATGAGATGTTTGAGAAGTGTTTAGCAAAGTGTGTGATATATGGTAAAGATCTCAATATGCTGGACTTTATTTATTCAATATATAGGTATCCTTCACTGTCTCTCCCTTCTAGTAGAATAAAGGAGGCTTAGTGAGTAAGGGACGTCTTTTTTGTTCGCTGCTGTGCCTAAAGCAGTGTCTCATTAATATTATGAGGACTCAATAAATACTGTTGATTGGAGGACTAATACTTTATTACTTCATATGGAAGATCTTGTTACTCTAAAATTCATGCTTTTCATATCCTTTTATTATAAAATGTGAGAGGGGCCATCACTACTGATCCTGTGGACATTAGAAGGGTAACCAAGAAATATTATGGACAATTCCATGCCTACAATTTTGATAACTTAGATGAAATGGATCAATTCCTTGAGAGAGACAGTCTACCAGAGCTCACTCAGGGATAAATAAATAATGTGAATTGACCTGTGACTATTAAATAAATTGAGTCAATAATTGACAATTTCCAAAACAGAAAGAACTAGGCCAAGATAATTTCCTTGGTAAATGCTACCAGATATTTTAGGAAGAAACAGAAACTATTCTTGACAATCTCTCCCAGAAAACAGAAGCAGAAGGAACACTTCCTTATTCATGCTATGAGGCCAGAATTACCCTCATACCAAAACCAGATAAAGACATTACATGAAAGGAAAGGTACAGACCAACGTATGTCATGAACATGTCATGTTCGGATTTTATGAACATGTCTATATCATGAACAGACTTCATTGAACTCCTCCATAAGATAATAGCACATTGAATCCAACAGTGCTCAAAAGAATTACACACTGTGACCAAATGGTATCAGTTAACCCATAATATCAACAAGATAAAGAAGAGAATTTCTATTAGTAGAAGCAAAACAAGCATTTGAAAAAATCCAGTATCAATGTATATTAAAGACTCATAAAACTAGAAATCAAGGTGGGCTTCTTCAAATTGATAAAGCATAGAAACACCTTTGTTCATCAGTTTGTTCATTCATGAAGCCACAGTTTCCAACCCATATGAGTTGATACAAATTGGTTGAATTCTAACCTTAGTTTTCTTTATTAAATGATGGTAGAAGCAGGGCAAAGACTAATAGAGTTTTGCCAAGAAAATGCACTGGTCATAGCAAACACCCTCTTCCAACAATACAAGAGAAGACTCTACACTTGGACATCACCAGATGGTCAACAACAAAATCAGATTGATTATATTCTTTGCAGCCAAAGATGGAGAAGCTTTATACAGTCAACAAAAATAAGACCAGGAGCTGACTGTGGCTCAGATCATGAGCTTCTTATTGCCAAATTCAGACTTAAATTGAAGAAAGTAGGGAAAACCACTAGACCATTCAGGTATGACCTAAATCAAATCCCTTATGATTATACAGTGGAAGTAAGAAATAGATTTAAGGGCCTAGATCTGATAGATAGAGTGTCTGATGAACTATAGAATGAAGTTCGTAACATGGTACAGGAGACAGGGATCAAGACCATCCCCGTGGAAAAGAAATGCAAAAAAGCAAAATGGCTGTCTGGGGAGGCCTTACAAATAGCTGTGAAAAGAAGAGAAGTGAAAAGCAAAGGAGAAAAGGAAAGATCTAAGCATCTGAATGCAGAGTTCTAAAGAATAGCAAGAAGAGATAAGAAAGCCTTCCTCAGCGATCAATGCAAAGAAATAGAGGAAAACAACAGAATGGGAAAGACTAGAGATCTCTTCAAGAAAATTAGAGACACCAAGGGAACATTTCATGCAAAGATGGACTCGATAAAGGACAAAAATGGTATGGACCTAACAGAAGCAGAAGATATTATGAAGAGGTGGTAAGAATACACAGAAGAACTGTACAAAAAAGATCTTCACGACCCAGATAATCACAATGGTGTGATCACTCATCTAGAGCCAGACATCCTGGAATGTAAAGTCAAGTAGGCTTTGGGAACCATCATTACGAACAAAGCTAGTGGAGGTGATGGAATTCCAGTTGAGCTGTTTCAAATCCTGAAAGATGATGCTGTGAAAGTGCTGCACTCAATATGCCAGCAAATTTGGAAAACTCAGCAGTGGCCACAGGACTGGAAAAGGTCAGTTTTCATTCCAATCCCAAAGAAAGACAATGCCAAAGAATGCTCAAACTACCACACAATTGCACTCATCTCACATGCTAGTAATGCTCAAAATTCTCCAAGCCAGGTTTCAGCAATACATGAACCGTGAACTTCCAGATGTTCAAGCTGGTTTTAGAAAGGCAGAAGAACCAGAGATCAAATTGCCAACATCTGCTGGATCATGGAAAAAGCAAGAGAGTTCCAGAAAAACATCTATTTCTGCTTTATTGACTATGCCAAAGCCTTTGACTGTGTGGATCACAATAAACTGTGGAAAATTCTGAAAGAGATGGGAATGCCAGACCCCCTGACTTGCCTCTTGAGAAACCAGTATGCAGGTCAGGAAGCAATAGTTAGAACTGGACATGGAACAACAGACTGGTTCCAAATAGGAAAAGGAATTTGTCAAGGCTGTATATTGTCACCTTGCTTATTTAACTTATATGCATAGTACATCATTGGAAACGCTGGACTGGAAGAAACACAAGCTGGAATCTAGATTGCTGGGAGAAATCTCAATAACCTCAGATATGCACATGAGACCACCCTTATGGCAGAAAGTGAAGAGGAACTAAAAAGCCTCTTGATGAAAGTGAAAGAGGAGAGTGAAAAAGTTGGCTTAAAGCTCAACATTCAGAAAACGAAGATCATGGCATCTGGTCCCATCACTTCATGGGAAATAGATGGGAAAACAGTAGAAACAGTGTCAGACTTTATTTTTTGGCCTCCAAAATCATTGCAGATGGTGACTGCAGCCATGAAATTAAAAGATGCTTACTCCTTGGAAGGAAAGTTATGACCAACCTAGATAGCATATTCAAAAGCTGAGACATTATTTGCCAACAAAGGTCCGTCTAGTTAAGGCTATGGTTTTTCCTGTGGTCATGTATGGATGTAAGAGTTGGACTGTGAAGAAGGCTGAGCGCCAAAGAATTGATGCTTTTGAACCGTGGTGTTGGAGAAGACTCTTGAGAGTCCCTTGGCCTGCAAGGAGATCCAACCAGTCCATTCTGAAGGAGATCAGCCCTGGGATTTCTTTGGAAGGAATGATGCTACAGCTGAAATTCCAGCACTTTGGCCACCTCATGTAAAGAGTTGACTCATTGGAAAAGACTCTGATGCTGGGAGGGGTTGGGGGCAAGAGGAGAGGGGGACGACAGAGGATGAGACGGCTGGATGGCATCACTGACTCGATGGACATGAGTCTGGGTGAACTCCAGGAGTTGGTGATGGACAGGGAGGCCTGGCGTGCTGCGATTCATGGGGTCTCAAAGAGTCGAACACGACTGAGCGACTGATCTGAACTGAACTGAATCATATCTACCTCATTGTTTTATATTGAGACTTAAATAAGATCATCACTCTGTAACTCTTAACTTAGTGCCTTGCATTTAGTAAACATCAGCTGTTCTTTATTTGTTTTTCTAACTGATCCCCAAAGTAGAAAAACAAAGGGGGAAAGAAAACAGATTGTTGCTCTATTTGTCCCAGTCTGATGCTGCATCAAAATCTCTCACAAGACTACCTTTCTGTAGCTTGATTAGCACATATTTATGGTTCCTGAGGCCATCAGCTAAGATAAAGTCTAGAAAAACAAAATATTAAAGATGAATATGAATAAGTACTATTAGAGACAAAGATGAATCTTGTCAAAATTATATCTGATTGGTTCTTGCCATGAAGATTAGCCAAGAAGAAGAAACAGAGACACCCAAATTGCTAAAGAAGAAGTAAAACTATCTCTATTTGCAGGTGACATGATCTTGATTATAGACTATTCTAAGGAATCCCATTAAAAAAAAAAAAAAAACATTAGCACTAATAAACTAGCATAATTGCAGAATTAATATTAATTTACAAAAATATATTCTATTTATATAATAGTGTTGAATGATCCAAAAAAGAAATTAAGAGAACAATTTCCATTTACAATAGAATTCAAAAGTATAAAATACTTATAAATAGATTTAACAAAAGAAATACAAAATTTGTGTAATAAAAACTACAAAATATCATTGCTAGTTTAAAGTAGATCTAAATAAATGGAAAGGCATCCAATATTCATAGATGAGAAGATTTCATATTGTCAAGATGGCAATACTCTCCAGATTGATCTACAGATTCAGTATACTGTGTCAAATTTTCAACTTCTTTTTTCTTAAATTGGCATTCTGATCCTAAACTGCATGTGGTAATGCGAGAAACTCAAGTAGCTAAAACAGTCTTACAGTCTTGAAAAAAGAAGAACAAAACGTGAGGACTCACATTTCCTGAGCTCAGGCCTTACCACAAAGATCAGTAAGCAAGACCACATGGTATTGGCATGAGAGATGTGTGTGTGTGTCTGTGTAAAAGAATAAAGAATCCAGAAATAAAATCTGCCATTCATTTATGATCAATTGACTTTTGACAAGGGTACCAAGAAAAGTTTTTTCAACAGGTGGTGTTGGGACAACCAGATATTCACATGCAAAAGAAACTGGACTCTTGCTTTGTATCTTATATAAAAATCAACTCAAAATGTGTAGACCTAACTGTAAGAGCTAGAACTATAAAACTCTTAGGAAAAAAAGCATAAACGTATATCTGTATGACTCCGTGTTAGGCAAAGATTTTCTAGATATGACATCAAAAGCACAAGGGACCAAACAGATAAACTGACACCATCAACATTTTTTTTTAATTGTATTTTCAGTGACACCATTAAGAAAGTGAAAAGAACCCATAGAATTGGAGAGGCTTTGAAATTATATACCAGATAAGGGACTTCCACAATGTATTAAAAAAAAAAAAAACTTTGCAATACAACTGTAAAAAGACAAATGGCCCACTTTTTAAATGGGCAAATTTGAATAGACATTTCTCCAAAGGAGATATGCAAATAACCAATAAGCACATGAAGAGATGCTTAACATCACTGGCTATAAGGGAAATGCAAATTAAAACCACAATGAGATACCACTTTAAAGGATAGCTATAATCAAAAAGATAGGCAACTACTAATGTGGTTGAAGATGCAGGGAAAGTAAAACCCTCAGATATGACTAGTGGGGTTGTAAAATGGTGCAGCCCCTTTAGGAATTAGACAGTTACTTAAAACAGAAATATCATATACCCAACAATCTTACTCTGTACTGGCTACTTTGAAGCAAATGATTCAAGAGTCCATCTTTGATAAATCATTTCAAATCAAAGGAACAATGACAAATTATACCATTAAAATGTCACAGGTCACTTTTACGTGTATATGCAGATCATACCTGGCAAAGTCATTTTAAATTATACAGAGGCAAACTCTCACTAAACCCTTATTAATATTAGCACTAGGATTCGTTCTATTCATTGTTGGTGCTACTTTACCTATTCAGTGTATCATAATATTTTATATCCTTTTATATAATTAATGGTGTAGTTTTAGATAACATGGGTATAAATATTTACTTGGCACAGTATTTTAACATTATAAATAGTTTATAGGTTTATAGTTGTGTTATTTTTCCTTTGTCTAGCACAAAGATCTCCTTTGTTAAAGTTGGACAGGAAAGCAGCCTTAGTGTGTACTCTGAAGGCCATCTGTGTTTTCTGACCCAAACTACCTCCTGTTCCTCCCACCAAATCCATCTTCCCCACACATTTTCTTTTCCCTTACTAGGCAGGGCACACTCCATTCTTGGAAGGTTCCTCTCTCTGGGATTCCCTTTCATTCTCATCTCTTTTCTCTGTCTCTGACTTTCTTTCACTCCTTTGGTCTCTCTTCCTCTATTTATCAAAATCCCTGTGGGCAGGGAGGGCAGGGCAGGAGCACGCCAAAGGCTGGCAGATGGAGCAGGGGCGGGAAACCTGAGGGGTAGAAGCAGACGGCAGCAGCAGAGGAGTGGGGTCAGTTCACTGTAGTGTTTGCCAATGTTGGAGTCATCTCCAGAATGTCCCTGGCAAGAAGTTTTTGGAGCCAGTGAGGGATACAGCACTTTGGTCAGTATTGTTTTAACATGCTTCAAATAAATCAGAGATCAAGCCCTGAGCCATTGGAATGGGAGCACTGACTCAGACCCTAGACTACCAGAGAACTAACCCTAGGGAGTATCAAATAGTGAACACTCACACAAAGGAAACTACTTGAATATAATACCCAGCATCACCCAACCACCAGTTGCACCCTGCGCAGGACCCCTCATCTAAACAAACAAAACAAAAATACAAACCCAATCATCAGCACACAGGATTACCGCCTCAATCAGACATGCCCATCAGAGGAAAAACAAATAAATAAACAAAAACTCACTACATATCTCACCCTATACAAAGCTCATGCAAACCACTGGACCAACCTAAGGAGGGCAGAAACCAAAAGGAAGAAGGAATTCAACCTTGAAACCTGGGAAAAGGAGAAATCAAACACAATAAGCTAAAAACAAAAAATAATGAAAAGGCAGAGAAATACTACAAAAATGAAAGAACAAATTAGAAACACAAAAGTCCAAATAAATGAACAGGAAATAGGCAAACTACCTGAAAAAGAACTCAGAATAATGATAGTAAAGATAGTCAAAAACCTTAAAATGGAGAAAATGCAAGAATGAATCAACAAAGACCTAGAAGAATTAAAGAATAAACATAGAGGAAAAACAACACAATTACTGAAATTAACAATAGAAGGAATCAATAGCAGAATATCTGAAGCAGAAGAATGAATCAATGAGCTGGAAGATAACATGGTGGAAATAAGTTTTGAAGAGCAGAATAAAGTAAAAAAAATGGAAAGAACTGAGGATAGTCTCAGAGACCTCTTCTACTACTGCTGCTAAGTCACTTCAGTCGTGTCCGACTCTGTGTAACCCCATAGATAGCAGTCCACCAGGCTCCTCTGTCCCTGGGATTCTCCAGGCAAGAACACTGGAGTGGGTTGCCATTTCCTTCTCCAATACATGAAAGTGAAAAGTGAAAGGGAAGTCGCTCAGTCGTGTCTGACTCCGCGACCCCATGGACTGCAGCCCACAAGGTTCCCCCGTCCATGGGATTTTCCAGGCAAGAGTACTGGAAAGAGTACTGGAGTGGGTTGCCATTGCCTTCTCCACAGAGACCTCTGAGACAATATCAAATGCACCAACATTTGAAATATAGCCATCCAGGAAGAAGAAGAGAAAAAGAAAGGGTATCAGAAAATTTTTAAAAAGATTATAGTTGAAAATTTCTCCAACGTGGAAAAGGAAACAGTCAATCAAGTCCAAGAGGCACAAAGAGTCCCATACTAGAAAAACCCAAGGAGAAATATGCCAAGACACATACTAATCAACTAATAAAGAATAAACACAAAGAAAGAATATTAAAAGCAGCAAGGGAGAAGCAACAAGTAACATACAAGGGAAACCCCATATGCTCAACAGCTGATCTTTCAGCAGAAACTCTGCAGGCCAGAAGGGAATGGCAGGATATATTTAAAGTATTGAAAGGGAAAAATCTACAGCCAAGATTACTGCCCCTGGTAAGGATCTCATTCAAAATTGATACAGAGATAAAAAGCTTTTCAGACAAGCAAAAGTTAAGAGAATTCAGTACTACCAAACTAGCTTTACAACAAATGTAAAGGGATTTATATAGTCAAGAAACACAAGAGAAGAAAAAACATCTATAAAATCAACCCCAAACAATTAAGAAAATGGCAATAGGAACATGTATATCAATAATTACTTTAAATGTAAATGCATTAAATACTCCAACAAAATGACACAAACTGGCTGAATGGATACAAAAACAAGACCCATATATATACTGTCTACAAGAAACCCACTTCAGACCTAAAGACACATATAGACTGAAAGTGAGAGGATGGAAATATATATTCCCTGCAAATGGGAAGCAAAAGCAAGCTGGAGTATCAATCCTCATATCAGACAAAATAGACCTTAAAATAAAGAAGATTACAAGAGATAAGGAAGGACACTACATAATGATCAAGGGATCAATCCAAGAGGAAGACATAACAATTGTAAATATCTATGCACCCAACATGAGAGTACCTCACAAACATTAACAGACATAAAAGGAAAAATTGACAGTAACACAATAGTAGTATGAGACTTAGTAACACCCCACTCACACCAATGGACAGATCATCAAAACAGAAAAGCAATAAGGAAACACAACTCTTAAATGATACATTAGATGAGATGGATCTCATTGATATCTTCAGGACATTTCATCCAAATGCAGAAGAATACACCTTCTTCTCAAGTGTACATGGAACATTGTCCAGGATAGACCACATCTTGGGTCACAAAACAAGCCTCAGTAAACTTAAGAAAATTGAAACCGTATCAAGCATCTTCTCTGACCACAACGCTATGAGACTACATATCAATTACAAGAAAAAACTGTAAGAAACACAAACATGTGGAAATTAAATAACACTTTCTAAATAATCAACAGGTTACTGAAGAAATCAAAAGAGAAATCAAAAAATTTCTAGAAACAAATGACAATGAAAACAAGGCAACTCAAAACCTATGGGATGCAGCAAAAGCAGTTTTAAGAGGGAAGTTTATAGCAATACAATCCTACCTCAAGAAACAGGAAGAACGTTGAAGAGACAGCCTAACTTTACACCTAAAACAGCTAGAGAAAGAAGAACAAAAAAATCCAAATATTAGTAGAAGGAAAGAAATTAAAGAAATGAGCAGAAATAAATGAAAAAGAAATGAAAGAAACAATAGTAATGATTAATAAAACTAAAACCTGGTCCTTTGAGAAGATAAACAAAATTGTTTTTAGCCAGACTCATCAAGAACAAAGAGGTGAATGAAATCAACAAAATTAGAAATGAAAAAGGAGAGGTTACAAAAATACAAAAAATTATAATAGATTATTATGAATGACTATATGGCAATAAAATTGATAACCTGGAAGAAATGCAGTTTCTTAGGAAAGTTTAGTCTGCCAAGAAAAACCAGGAAGAAATAGAAATTATGAACAACCAAATTACAAGCACTGGAATTGAAGCTGTGATCAAAAATCTCCCAAAAAACAAAAGCCCAGGACCAGACGGCTTCACAGCAGAATTCTGTCAAACATTTAGTGAAGAGCTAATCCCTATCCTTATGAAACTATTTCAAAAAATTGCAGAGGAAGGAACACTACCAAACTTATTGTATGAGACCACCATCACCCTGATACCAAAACCAGACAAAGACAACACAAAGAAAGAAAACTACAGGCCAATATCACTGAAGAACATAGGTGTAAAAATCCTCAAAAAAATTTTAGCAAACAGAATTCAGCAACACATCAAAAAGCTCATACACCATGATCAAGTTGGGTTTATTCCAGGAAAGTAAGGATTCTTCAATATATTCAAATCAATCAATGTGATACACCATGTTAACAAATTGAAAGATAAAAACCATATGATCATCTCACTAGATACAGAAAAAACCTTTGACAAAATTCTGCAACCATTTATGATGGAAACTCTTCAAAAAATGGGTATAGGTGAAACCTACCTCAACATAGTAAAGGCCATGTATGATAAGCCTACAGCAAACATAATTCTCAATGAAAATTATGAAATAGGTGAATTATGAATAGGTGAAAAACTGAAAGCATTCCCCCTAAGACCAGGAACAAGACAAGGATGTCCACTTTCACCACTATTATTCAACATAGTTCTGGAAGTCCTAGCTACAGCAATCAGAGAAAAAAAAGAAATAAAAGAAATCCAGATCAGAAAAGAAGAAGTAAAGCTCTCACAGTTTGCAGATGACATGATACTGTACATAGAAAACCCTAAAAGTAGTATCAGAAAATTACTAGAGCTAATCAGTGAATTTAGCAAAGTTGCAGGATACGAAATCAATACACATTGCATTTCTATATACTAACAGTGAAAAATC
The DNA here is from genome assembly GCF_000754665.1 of Bison bison bison. Lineage (NCBI taxonomy): Eukaryota > Metazoa > Chordata > Mammalia > Artiodactyla > Bovidae > Bison > Bison bison. The sequence continues at coordinate 4,335,105 of NW_011495024.1, read as the reverse complement.
AGAAAGAGAAATTAAGGAATCAACCCCATTCACCACTGCAGCAAAAAGAATTAAATATCTGGGAATTAACTTACCTAAGAAGACAAAGGAAGTGTACACAGAAAATTATATGACACTGGTGAAATAAATCAAAAATGACATACACAGAGAGATAGTCCATGTTCCTGGGTGAAGTGAAGTGAAGTGAAGTCACTCATTCATGTCCGACTCTTTGTGACCCCATGGACTTTAGCCTACCAGGCTCCTCTGTCATGGGATTTTCCAGGTAAGAGTACTGGAGTGGGCTGCCATTTCCTTCTCCAGGGGATATTCCCGACCCAGGGATCAAACCCAGGTCTCCCGCATTGTAGGCAGATGCTTTACCGTCTGAGCCACCTATTTTGAAAATGACTATACTACAAAATGAAATCTACAGATTCAATGTGATCCCTATCAAATTATCAATGGCAGTTTTCATATAACTAAAACAAAAATTTTGCAATTCATATGGAAGCACAAAAGACCCCAAACATCCAAAGCAGTCTTGAGAAAGAAGACTGGAGCTGGAGGAATCAACCTTCCTGACTTCAGATTATACTACAAAGCTACATTCATCAAGACAGTATGGTACTGGCATAAAAACAGAAATATAGACCAGTGGAACAAGATAGAAAGCCCAGAAATAAACCCATACACCTATCGGTACCTTATTTTGACAAAGGAGACAAAAGTATACAATGGGGCAAAGACAGCCTCTTCAATAAATGGTGCTGGGCAAACTGGACAGCTACATGTAAAAGAATGAAATTAGAACACTTCCTAACACCACACACAAAGATAAACTCAAAATGGATTAAAGACCTAAATGGAAGACCAGAAACTAAAACTCTTAGAGGAAAACATAGGCAGATCACGCAATGACATAAATCAAAGCAAGATCATCTATGACCCGCCTCCTCAGTTCAGTTCAGTTCAGTCGCTCAGTCATGTCCGACTCTTTGCAACCCCATGAATCACATCATGCCAGGCCTCATTGTCCCTCACCAACTCCCGGAGTTCACTCAGACTCACCTCCTAAAGTATTGGAAATAAAAACAAAAGTAAATTAAGTGGGAGCTGATTAAACTTAAAAGCTTTTGCACAGCAAAGGAAGCTCTAAGCAAGATGAAAATACGACCCTCAGGGTGGAAGAAAATAATACCAAATGAAACAACTGACCAAGGATTAATTTCCAAAATATACAAGTAACTCAAAGAACTCAATGCCAGGAAAACAAACAACTGGATCAAAAAGTGGGAAAAAGACCTAAACTGACGTTTCTCCAAAGACATATAGATGACTAACAAACACATGAAAAGATGCTCAACATTTCTCTTTATTAGAGAAATTCAAATCAAAACCACAATGAGATATTACCTCACACCAATCAGAATGGCCCTCATCAAAATGTCTACAAGCAATAAATGCTGGAGAGGGTTGGAGGCTCTTGCACTGTTTGCTGGGAATGTAAAGTGATACAGCCCCTATGGAAGATGGTATGGAGATTCCTTAAAAACTAGGAATAAAACAACCATATAATCCAGCAATCCCACTCCTAGGCATATACCCTGAGGAAACCAAAACTGAAAAAACACATGTATCCCATTGTTCATTGCAGCACTATTTACAATAGCTAGAACATGGAAGCTAGCTAGATGTCCGTCGACAGGTGAATGGATAAAGAAGTTGTGGTACAGCTACACAATGGGATATTACTTAGCCACTAAAAGGAACACATTTGAGTCAGTTTTGATGAGGTGGATGAACCTAGAACCTATTTTACAGAGTGAAGTGAGTCAGTAAGAGAAAGATAAATATCATATTCTAATGCATAATATACAGAATCTAGAAAAATGGTACTGAAGAATTTATTTGCAGGGCACCAATGGAGAAAATACATAGAGAATAGACTTATGGACATGGGAGAGGGGAGGAGAGGGTAAGCTGTATATAGAGAGTAACATGGAAACTTACATTACTATATGTAAAATAGACAGCCAACAGGAATTTGCTGAATGGTTCAGGAAACTCAAACAGGGTCTCTGTATCAATCTAGAGGGGTGTGATGGGGCAAGAGATGGGAGGGAGGTTCAAACAGGAGGGGATATATGTGTACCTATGGCTGATTCATGTTGAGGTTTGACAGAAGACAACAAAATTCTATAAAGCAATTATATTTCAATAAAATAATAATAAAAAAGAAAATCCTACCATATCCATATTTAAAAACTTTCCCTCTCCCTTCCATCATGATGGTGTCTTCTCTGTGCTCCAATTGAATTGAAATGGTTAAGTCTAACATGTTGGGAGTTTGCTATGTGACAAGCCCTAATGCTAAACACTACAGTGATCTATCACTTCTTTTAATCCCTCCAGTATCCTTCATGATGAAGGTTTTATTAATCCCAACTCTACTAAGGATATCAAGATGCATAAATGTCGAAGATGCATATCTTAAAAAACAGAGCTGGTATCCAAACTCAGGCAGACTGACTCTAGAACCATCCATGGGCTTTTGATCCCAGTGACAAGAATCCTACTTATATAAAAGTTACTGTTTTCTGAGCCTGCACTTTTCATTGGATAGTGAACCTAGGAGCAGGGGTGTGAACTGGGGTAGAAAATCAACATCTTATTCCTCCTCGTACCTAGCCAGCCCTTGGCACAATGCCTGTGACTCAATTCACATTCATGGAGTTAAATTATAATAGTATTCCTATGGAAATTACAATCAGCTTTACGGTAATTGTGCTTCATGATATTTGTCTAGACACTTGCAGCAAAAATACTAGACTGCAGTGATTTCCTATTTGCACACTCATTATCTGGAATGGCTGCCTTATTAATGTTACCCACTCTTGTTCTTTGGCACTCACATGGAAATTGGCTCTAGCCAATCATCAGATGAAAAGATGAAATGATTACAGTATAACAATTCATATCATATCATTATCAATAACAGTGTTCTGGGTGTTTAGGCATACATCCTTTCATACATACAACTTATTAAGTGTGTACTGTTATCTCCATTTTAAAGATGAGAAAACTGAGACTCAGGTTAAGGAACTATCCCAGGTCACAGAGTTTGTAAGGGAACCCAACCCTACCTGTCTCACCGTAGAACTTGGGCACACGTGCATCTCACCACATCTCCCACCAGTTCTGCCATTGGAACAGGATGTATAGGGACAGATAGCAGTTCCCAACAAATGCACTCTCTGCTCCCTGAAGTTTCCTCAAGGTCTGAGAAGTCCCGCAACACTCCTCAGCCCCAACCAACTACCTTTTATGTAAATAACCATTATTTATTTGTTAACACAAATACTATTTTGCTTTCTTTGTATGTGTGAGTGTTTGCTTTTCTATTGCTAGCCTTGACATTGCCACAAAATTGCTCACAGCATAATGATTGGATCAATTCCATTTTGAAGAACTGGGTAACCATTGCTTGGGGGTATGGTCAGCCTGGCATGCAGTCTCCCTGATGTTCTCAAGTGGCTTCATGGATTCAGTACGCATTTTAGATTTAAGTATGTGCTCCACAATCGAAGAAGTATTTATTTGTATGTTGGTGTGTTATGCATAGTATTGTCTTATCTTTTCTTATGTTACTGACATAATAAAAACTAGACTTTGGTGGTGAAAAACGTTTTCTGGATCATTTCAAAGTAGTCACTGGAAATTCACTTTCCAACACTGAGGGAGAATTGTTAAGCTGTTGACATCAGTAAAAAACACAGCACTTACATGCCCATGTGAAGTGCCTTGTTCCTTTTTGCATTCTTTCTCTTTTTAATCCCAGTTTTCTTCTTTGTTTGCCTGCTCAAAATGGCTTGGATTTATCCTCTGTTAACAAGATCACTTGCCAACATTCCCCAGCAAGCTGGAAAATAAGAAAATGGGCAGTCTCTCTGTAACTCTTGCTTCCCTGGGACCTTCCCACCAGACTTGAAACAATGGATTCCACAGAAAGGAAAGGACAGCATTTCTCCAAAGGAAAAAATTTTATGGATGTTTGTACAAAATGAGCTCTTAAAGAGGAGATATTCAAATGGATTAAATTTGCAATATAAATCCTCTGACATTTCCATTAATTTGTTTAATAATTAGCCTGGCATTTTTGCTGTTTAATTAGATGGAAAATAATTGTTTCTTCTAAGCCTTGCCTAATCAGTTTTAAGTAATGTTTATGTAAATTTGAAAATTGAATAGAAGGAATTAATATTATAACAAGGGTGATTCTTAAATTAAGGCATGTTTATCTGAGAAATAAGAACCCACGAGAGTGGCTTGCCCATTGTTGCCAGTTTCTCTGTTTCCTTTAGGATTTTGCAAATGGGCATCATTTCTATTTTTGGCCCAGTTTCCATTTCCTTGGTAACAAGGATCCTGCAAACAGAGGACTGTGAGTCCTATAAGGTTCACAGACCACAAGCAGGGCTCACTCAGGTCTCTCAGAGTGTGCTGAGAATCCACAGCACTGCTAAGGAGAGGAAACAAGAAGTCACTGGCCAAGGATATTGTGTTCACTGTTTATATCCTGTTGCCTTGGATTTTCAGTGTTTCACTTTACTTTCTATGCCAAATATTTTACACAGTCAATTTCTGACTAAAAGCCAGTGAAATTAAATAAACAGGGAAGTGTGGAATGAAACAGAAGCACTGAGAATTTGGGCGAGGGTTGTCTACCTCCAGGGCTAAGACGGTGGTGAAGCAGGTGCTTTGGTCCACTTCTCTGAAAGTCTACCTGCTCAGTGCCCTCTGGATCCCTACATTCAAGGTCCAAAACTCCTTTCTTCCACGCCTACCTCCACTGATGGCCAGTGGACCTAGTGCCATCTGACGGAACCTTACAAAGGCTAACTGAGCAAGTGTGTATGGGCTGAGGTTTTCATAAGTTAACCTTTTGAAAATCAGTTTTTAACTCTTAAACCCAAAAAAGTTAATGTGAGATGTCAAATTTTCCCCAGTGAATTAATAATTAGTATCTGTTTTTTCAAAACCGTATCAGTTCAGTTCTTTCATTCATTCGTGTTTGACTCTGTGACCTCATGGACTGCAGCATTCCAGGCTTCCCTGTCCATTACCAACTCCCAGAGTGTGCTCAAGTTCATGTCTATCTAGTTGGTGATGCCATCCAACCATCTCATCCTTTGTCGTCCCCTTCTCGTCCTGCCTTCAATCTTTCCCAGCATCAGGGTCTTTTCTAATGAGCAAGCGCTTTGCATCAGGTGGCCAATACAAAGTATCATAGCTTCAGAACCATATAGATGCAGGTAAATAATCATTTTGCTCTGCAAAATAAAATAAACCTGTGAGGTATTTTATAGTAAATACTTTATTATCTATCATCTGTGAAGTGGAGATAATTCCTTCATAGTTGTTGGGAAGCCCAGTACAAAATAGCCGGGAGGAAGTCCTTGGGAAAATAGCGAAGGGCCAGAAATACCCCGGCTTGGTGCTGTGGGCAGAAAAACATCTCCTGCCTTTGGTTATGCCCAGCACCAAGATTTAATAATGAATATTAAGGATGTTGCTTGAGAAAACGGGTTATGGGATAAGCACATGGGTCACTTAGAGTGCGCTGTCCTTGAAATATTTTTACTGATTAGGTGTTAACCCCGTACGTGCTCTGATGGCTGTATACTCTAAGCTCTTTGTTCCTGCTTCTATAAAGAAGCTTGACTGCAGAAATAAACTTGTCAGTCCTTGCAAGAGACTGTCCAAGTGTCATTCTTTCAGGTTCATCGCTTCCAAGTCCCAGGGAGAAAATCCCCAACAATAGTCTTATCAGAATAATTCAGTTCAGTTCAGTCGCTCAGTTGTGTCTGACTCTTTGCGACCCCATGAATTGCAGCATGCCAGGTTTCCCTGTCCATCACCATCTCCCAGAGTTCACTCAAACTCACGTCCATCAAGTCAGTGATGCCATCCAGCGATCTCATCCTCTGTCCTCCCCTTCTCCTCCTGCCGCCAATCCCTCCCAGCATCAGAGTCCTTTCCCATGAGTCAACTCTTTGCATGAGGTGGCCAAAGTACTGGAGTTTCAGTTTTAGCATCATTCCTTCCAAAGAACACCCAGGACTGATCTCCTCTAGAATGGACGGGTTGGATCTCCTTGCAGTCCCAGGGGATCTCAAGAGTCTTCTCCAACATCAAAGTTCAAAAGCATCAATTCTTCGGCACTCAGCTTTCTTCACAATCCAGCTCACATCCATACATGACCACTGGCAAAACCACAGCCTTGACTAGACAGACCTTTGTTGGCAAAAATAATGTCTCTGCTTTTGAATATGCTGTCTAGGTTGGTCATAACTTTCCTTCCAAGGAGTAAGCATCTTTTAATTTCATGGCTGCAATCACCATCTGAAGTGATTTTGGAGCCCAAAAAAATAAAGTCTGACACTGTTTCCACTGTTTCCCCATCTATTTCCCATGAATTGATGGGACCAGATGCCATGATCTTAGTTTTCTAAATGTTGAGCTTTAAGCCAACTTTTGCACTCTCCTCTTTCACTTTCATCAAGAGGCTTTTTAGTTCCTCTTCACTTTCTGCCATAAGGGTGGTGTCATCTGCGTGTCTGAGGTTATTGATATTTCTCCTGGCAATCTTGATTCCAGCTTGTGCTTCTTCCAGTCCAGCATTTCTCATGATGTACTCTGCATAGAAGTTAAATAAGCAGGGTGACAATATACAGCCTTGACGTACTCCTTTTCCTATTTGGAACCAGTCTGTTGTTCCAT